>NC_132890.1:4692664-4732664 GCF_030463535.1 Salminus brasiliensis
GAAGACCGGCCACTGGATGAAATATGAATGGGAGTTGCGTTGCATTTATATTTCAACCAGTGGCTGGTCTCCTCATTTACGGTAGAAAATGGGGCTAAAAATAAATAGATATAAATAAATAAATAATAAATAAAATAAATAAATAAATAACAATAAAAAAATTGCTCGTAATGCTCAGCATGGCGTCTGTTTACAGATAAAGTCCTGCTTTTTCTGCTTTTTTCAAATGAGCCAATCAGCTTGCTGTTTATGCCACAAGTAGAAGGCTTGCAGTACGACTGGAAATAATTTGTAATTTCCCTCCTGGGATCAATAAAGTATTTCTGATTCTGATTCTGATTCTAAAACACCTGACAGCATTGCAAAGATGGCTGCAGAGTGAACAGGCTTGCCTAAATGCAGGCTTGCCTAAATGCATTCATTAGAAGGTGTGTCCACAAACATTTGGCCATATAGTGTTTGTGTATATAACTCAGGGTGTATGTAATCCATAATGGGTGGGCTCTTATTGATTGGGTGATGCATTAGATGGACTGATGATGGACAGTGGTTTTAGGGCCCATGAGGCTCACTGAGTGACAGCAGCATCATCCGGCTGTTCCCGCACTGATTTGAGAGCTGATGGTCTGAGTGATGAAACCCACTGCAAGAGCTCCTCATCCCACAGCACTACACCATATATCACAGCTCCGACCATATAGCACCATATAGCGGAGACGGTGCAGCACATCATTATCACTACTCTATTTTGAGCTGGACTAGTTCAAGCTGGAGAGGTACTGTAATGTCAGTGGTTATCAGAGAGGCCCATGCTTTATAAACAGTCATGCCATAATATTAGGACCATCTACCTAATAATGGGAATAAGCAGCCTCGGCTTGGATGACACTAGTGGCGAACTTAGTGGTTTCTGAGATGCTAGCACCCTTTGCCCACTGTCATCTCAGAATATCATTTAAACTGGTTAGGTTTGTCCTCTATATGTCCAAATGTTTGTGGACACCCCTTCTAAAGAACGCATTCAGCAACTTTAAGTTGCACCTATCGCTTACACAATGTGCAATTGCATTTACATTTATGGCATTTAGCTGACGTTCTTATCCAGAGCAACTTACAAGGTTACTCGTATTACAGAGGTGGGCCAATGTAGTGTTAGGAGTCTTGCCCAGGGACTCTTATTGGTGTAGCGCAGCATAGTCACCCAGACCGGGAAACGAACCCTGGTCTCCCACATGGTGTTGTTGTAACGCAATGGCAGGTGTTATCTGTTGCAACACACCAACCAGCAACCAATTGCACATACAGATCTCATCTAGTCCCTGTAGGGAAGTACTGCCAATACAATAGGACTTCCTGAAGCAGATGAACATGAACCTGTTGGCACCATGCTGCCTAATGCCAGGCGTGGGCTCAACTGGTTTACAGCCCCCCCTTTATAAAGCATCGAGATGTGGAGCAGTGGAAGAACTGTGATCTCTGGAATGATGGTGATGGTGGAGCTCCATCCAATACTTTTGGGATGAGCTGGGGAGTTGGGGATGATGAGATGGGGTGGTGATTATCCAACATCCTGACCTCGTTCACTCACGTTCTTGCTGCTATATGCAATCAAATGCTCATAGCAATGTTCCAAAAAAAAGCCATTCCTGACAGTAGAGACAGTTACTCAGTTACTATCCTGCAAAAGCAGGATAAACTATTTTTAATACCCTTGAATTCAGAAGAAGCAATGAATGAGCAGGTGTCCAAATACTTTTGTCCATATAGTGTACTTGAGATTGTGTGAATAGGGTTTTTACCAAGTCCTTAATTAACGCTAATTAGTTTCAAACTGCTTAGAGGGAGGAGTGAATCCTTCTCATCAATATTAAGCAAGCAAGCGTGATCAACCTTTCACACACACACACACACACATACGTTTCTTCAAGCATAGCCAGCTGACAGATCTCAGACGGCTTATCCCCTGCCAGAGCCCGACGCTCCAAAGCGAGAAGAAATGCTACTAAATTCCAGAGAGGGAAAAATGGTGGGAAAAAAATCTGTAATCTTATCAGAGAAATGCACGAATCAGGTGTGACATTTGAAACGAAAACTTCCGAACGTCACCCCCTCTGCTAAGGTGGTGAAATTTCCAATAAGCTCGCCGGATCTGTCAGGTAATATCAGAGGGGCGGCTTTGGGAATGAGAGTGTGACGGATGGAGGAGTGCGCCTGGGTGAGAGTGGAGGAGAGAGGGGAAGCGGGCTCAGATTAATCCTGCAGGAGTTCGGGCTCAGGCTGCCGCAGGGCCACCGGGGCTCGCAGGCTCTCTCTGAGTGGAATGATAGATGGGCATTTCCTCCGGCCGCTCTCCGCCTGATCTCTCAGCGCTCGCTCCGGCCGCGCGCCTCCAATTCAGCGCACACACCGGCTCAAGCAGCCTTTTCATTAAGAGCCTGTTTTCAAGTGGCAAGCTGGAGCCCGATCCATATTTCATTATTTTACCTCCATCTCTCTCCTGGTCTTTCTCCCTTACTCACACACACACACAGAGAGACACATAGACATGCAACTTAAATATAGCCATCTCAGCACTGATAGAGTGCATATAGCTGCACTATGTGCTCAGACCTGAATGAATCTTCTCTTTCTTGAAATTCTACAAATCCATTTCCTCCTGTTCCATCAGCAACCACTTTTTATACCTTTCCATTGCCCGGAATATAGATACTACGGGGTGTATTAAGTTTCAATTCTGTAGGATATGATTCAATACATGCCAAATTCTCATATACCACAAAGTTTCCATTTGATCATATTATTTTGGTACAGTTCAGAATAGATATTTTTAAACATACACCGAAACCGCGACCAGACTGCGGAATGCTGTGCTAGCTGTGGTTGTGCTGGATGTAACGGGATCCCAGTCTTCCAAAGAGCTCATCACTCTATAGAAAAGTATCCTGAAAATTAAGAATGACTTCAGGAGAATGGTACAAAATTTGGACAAAAGTATTGGGACACCTGCCCATTCATTGTTACTTCCGAAATCAAGGGTGTTTAAAATCCTGCTTTATCCTGCTTTTGTTGGAGTAACTGTGTCTACGCCTCAGGGAGGAAGGCTGTCTACTAGATTTTGAAGGACCGCTTGAAGGATTTGATTGCATTGAGCCACAAGAGCTTTAGTGAGGTCAAGATGTTGGATGAGCACCACCTCACATCATCCTCAGCTCATCCCAAAAGTAATGGCTGGAGCTCCATCACCATCATTCCAGGGAACACCGTTCTTCCACTGCTCCACAGATGCTCCAGTGCTGGCTTAATACCCCTATAGTCCATGCCTGGCATTAGGGCATGGTGCCATTAGGCTCATGCTTATCTGCTGCAGAGAGTCCTATTCTACTGACTGTACTTCTCTACAGGGCCTAGACAAGCTTGTGTCAGCAATGGGTGCAACTTAAAAGTAGTGAATGAATGCATTCATTAGAAGGGGTGTCCACAAACATTTGGACATGTAGTGTGTATATATAGTACTGAATAATGGTTTTAGGCACCCAAGCATATTAATTCAAGCATGTCTCTCAGCAGTGAGAGAGTTTTTACTGTAGAAGCTCCAGATCTCATCAGAACAGATAAAGCAGCTGAACATAAATCCAGTAAAAAGGAGAAACAAGAGCTTTCTCTCATTCTGAAGAAAGAAGTGAGATCTTGTCGGTGAGCTAGTCTGTAGAACAGAGCTCGGTTCCTCCAGGTTTCTCATGGACGCCCCCCCCCAGTCCAGCCAGCACAGCGTGGAGGATGTGTTCAACTTCATCAGCAGCAGCAGCAGCAGCAGCTCACCTGATTTACCATCATTAAGCCCTGATTTACCACCAAACCAGGTGTTGGATGACAATAAAAACTGTAAATATCCTGATTCTGAAGCCTTGAAATGTTCATTGGGCCAAAAATGGGGGGAGTACTTTACTGGATATTATTCTAAACCAATCATAATCAATTCTAACATCCTGAAATCACCAGTTAAATTGACACCTTCAGAGCGATGAGTCAACACTTACATTCACCACATTCACATAGTCATCATCAGAGAGCGTCTCCAGCATCTCGCTGACGGATGTTCGGATGAGCTTGAGAGTTAAGCCGGACACGCTGCCGCTCCTGAAACAGGCACAGAAACAGAATCAGGACCAGGCCAGAAACAACTGAATGTGGTAGGATTTAATCTGGGTTGGACTAGTCTGGCATAAGCAGACAACAGTAAATGCAGTAAACAGTAAACAACAAATAATCGAATAAATAAACAGACGACCACAATTATCATTTACTCTTTGAAAAAATGGCATATTTGCATATTTGTAAATGATATACACAATAAATTGTTTTAGATGCTGTTCCGAAATGTCATGTCAGACAAGGAAAACATGCAGGAACAGAACTGTTTACTTGACTGGATCTCGTGCCACAGCATCTCAATGGGCTTCAAATCAGACCCGCCTCATAACCTCAATTAGTCCAAACCAATGACCGTAGAGAACATGGGCCGTGCAACATCTCTCAAAAGTGAAGCAACCACAGGTCTAGCGCCTCTACTGGCACGTTGCAGTATGACGTAGTATGATGTAGCTTCGCCCATCCCCATATGTTTCAACTACAAAACAGCTCATTTTCATCCTCTAAGCTGTCTTTCCATCCCCAGAGTCTCCAAATTCCAGCAGTTAATATTGCCCAGTTTTTTATTTTGCCCCAGAAATCAGTCTTTAAACCCGTGTTATGCTCTAGCGTAAGAAGGCGGAGTTACACTGATTGACAGTAAGAGTGACTGTCTGCAGGACCATTGCAACACCAAGTCTATATTATACTATATTACTGTGTGTATTTTGTATATGACTGTTTTGCTCGCTTTTGCCGAAGCATCTTAATGGGGTTTAAGTCAGGACTTTAAGGAGGTCACTTCATTATGTTCTGAGTTTCAGATCACGGACTGATGACTGGACATTCCTACATGATTTTCTAGTCGAGAGTAGAATTTATGCTTCCATCACGTACAGGGAGCAGCCATCACACTACCACCACTATGTTTGACAGTAGGTATGATGTTGGTATAAAGGACATCTCTCAAATGTGAAGCAACCACAGGTCTAGCGCCTCTACTGGCACGTTGCAGTATGACATGTAGCTCCGCCTATCCCCATATGTTTCAACTACAAAACAGCTCATTTTCATCCTCTAAGTTGTCTTTCCATCCCCAGTCTCCAAATTCCAGCAGTTAATATTGCCCAGTTTTTTATTTTGCCCCAGAAATCAGTCTTTAAACCAGTGTTATGCTCTAGCGTAAGAAGGCGGAGTTACACTGTACTGATTGACAGTGAGAGTGACTGTCTGCAGGACCATTGCAACACCAAGTCTATATTATACTATATTACTGTGTGTATTTTGTATATGACTGTTTTGCTCGCTTTTGCTGAAGCATCTCAATGAGGTTTAGGTCAGGACTTTAAGGAGGTCACTTCATTATGTTCTGAGTTTCAGATCACGGACTGATGACTGGACATTCCTGCAGGATTTTCTAGTCGAGGGTAGAATTTATGGTTCCATCACATACAGAGAGCAGCCATCACACTACCACCACTATGTTTGACAGTAGGTATGGTATAGAGGAAGTCCCTCCTATTAATAGAATTTAACCCCTTAATTTCTATTTTAATATGCATGAGACTTGCATATTTTACCTTTATATTGTTCAGTACCAATGTCCAGAACACAATTATTTCCTCTACTGGCTTTTTCTCCTCTAAACTGTCTTTCAATCTCTAGCGTCTCCAAATTCCAGCAGTTAGTTTTCCCTGTGCTAATATTGACCCATTTTTTATTTTTCCCCAGGAATCAGTTTTTAGTGTAAGAAGGCGGAGTTACACTTAGGAATGAAGTGATTGACAGGGAGAGTGATGGGCTAGAGTAGACCTGGACCTCCGTGGCACCATTTCTGTTCATTACATGGAGTAGCTGCACTCTGATTACTTTAGCTTGCTCCGCATTGTTTAAAATAGTATTCAAGAGTTTAAGTTCTACAGGGTGGGCAGTAATCAAGCCTGGGTGGGCCTACCATAACTAATCCCAGTTACAGTTTCAACTACATTAGGCTAACAGATTGATCTGAGTAACTAGGGGGCAATTTTTACACCTGCCTAGCTAGTGTTAGATAATGGAAACAGTGGTCACTGAGGAACTGCATTTGTCCGAATTTTCTTATTACATTTTGCTTGAGGGTCTGAAACAATTTTCTGTGATTAAAATACAAAAATAGATGGAAGGATTTTTTTTCACCGCACTGAATATAATCTCCACATTACACTGGGTATATTCAATAATACAGAGCAGGTGGGATGTGTCCTAATAGATACTAATAGGTGCAAAGGGCTCCCTCACATATACACACAGACAAGAACACACAACACCTGAGCCCTATTCAATCACTCCCAGCACCCTTTAGAGGCAGACAAAAGGGAAAGATGGCAGTTATTGAAGCAAGGCCAGGCTTGATGTGGGATAATGTACTAATATGAAATCCACTCACGCATCCACCAGAATCAGCATGTCCTTAGGCGAGGCAGCACCCTGTACATACCTGAATAAAACAAGAGGAGGAACACAAAATGTAATATGATATCATATATCATATATATCATATTACATTTTGTGTACATTTTGTGTGTATATATATATATATATATATATATATATATATATATATATATATATATATATATATATATATATATATATATATACACACATAATATACAGTAGGACAATGATCTTAATGTATTATTCTATTTGTCCATTGGTCACTAAATGTTCACACAATAAAACGTTTTACTTCTATATCTTTATTTATTTATTTATTCATTTATTTATTTATTGTTTTTAATATCTCAGTGATGATATGCTTCCATGTACCACACTGCATTATTCAGTGACAAAACCAGTCCCACACATGACTTGCATGCAAACAGAAGTGTAAATTGCTGGTACCAGGGTCGGCGACGGACATCGTACAGGTCGATTTTACTTGGTGTCTTTCTGGCATCCTTCCAAGGAGAAGCTGGAGAAAAAAGAATACTCTTACATAAATAAATAAATAAATTAATGAATTAATGAATGAAGCACTTTCTATTTTTTTCCCCTTAGAAGTTTGTTAATATCTGAACATACGTGTGAATATTTGAACCATGTACAAGCGGCTGGAGGAAGTTCTTCCTATTAGTAGGATTTAACACCCCAACATTTTCCTGCGTAATGCTACACTTTAATAGGCCTGAGACTTAAAAACAATGCTGAAGATAATGATGCTTCATTTACTGAAGAAAAAAGGCTCTGCAACACCTAGACTATTACTATATTACTGTGCATATTTTGTTTATCACTGTTGTTTTCCTGTTTAGGGTCCTGCCAGAGCATCTCAATGGGGTTGAGGTCAGAACTTTGAGGAGGCCACTAAATTAAGTTCAGAGTTTCAGATCATGGACCAATGACTGGACATTCCTGTAGGATTTTATAGTACAGAGCGGAATTCATGGTTCCTTCGACTATAGAAAGTCGCCCAGGCCCTGAAGCAGTCATCACACTACCACCACCATGTTTGACAGTTGGTGTTATGTTCTTACTGCTGAATGCTGTGTTAACTAGATTTATCAGGACCAAAGTTTTCCACTTTCAACTTATCAGTCCATTAACAATATTCCAAAAGGCTCAAAGTGTTGATGTTCCTCTTGATTTGCATTCCTCTCAACACTTTCTGAGGCAAGTGAGGTCCTCTATGAAAAAGTGGCTCCTTTTAGTAGGATTTAACACGTCAACATTTCCCTGCACAATGCTACACATTAATATGTATGAGGAAACAACTCTGAAGATAAAGATGCTCTACACGCAGAAATGAACAGCAAGATTTGGAGAGCTAGACCGATCTGTCAGTATTACAACAACAAAGCATCATTCATACACACAAATCTTGCGGAGTCATCTGGAAACATACACAGCATTTTCCTCACTGGCGGTAATTACCACTAATTATTATGTGGTTACAGGTGCCATGTTGATTTATTTAAGGTTAATTGATGAATGACTGAATGTGGGGCTATTTATCACAGGTTCCCTGTGCAGTGGTTCCCAACCCTGCTCTTGGAGAACGCCCTGCCCTGCATGGTTTAGTTCTTTCCTACTCTAACAGCCTACCTACCTTTAACTCAGGATGGGCTTGGAGGTGTGTGTGGAGCAGGGTAAGCACTACACTGTGGGCAGGGGGTCCTCCAGGACCAGAGTTGAGAACCACTAGGCTAGTGAAACCAAACCAGACCTAGTCAGCAGCTATTTAAGGAGCTGTGTATTATTAGCCCGGGCCGTGTTCAGATGCATCTGGTTGTTTTGATTGAACATAAGCCAGCGAGTGCAAGAGGTGAGATGTGTGTATGAGTGACACACTCATTGAGTCACTTTGACGTGTATCGCTTGTGGCTCATCGTAACACTCACACACATTATGGTAGTAGAGGAGAGTATTTCTGATTGCTCTATGCGTGTTTGTCATAGTGCAGGGTCCCGCCAGGTTTGACGAGGCTTAGCGTAACTATTGAGCAGGACGTCCGAAACATACAGAACTCATAACACGCGTAGAAGTTCACGTAGCAAAAGTAGTACGAACAATGCATTTCTCGTATGCATCCTCGTAAAAATTCAATATTTATTTTGCCTGAATTTCATTTCGCCTAATATACAATTTATATGCAAACTTTAAACGAAAGCGTTTCCAATTGTGAACCTGAAAGTAATCCAAATGAATTGAGTGGTTCATTACTTCTCTACTCCATCACCATTAGGGCTCGGAAGGCTTCAGCAAGCCCTCTGCTGAGCTGCTAGCATATTTGACATTATAATTTGATATTAAAATGTCAGTGTAATTTGAGCTGGGACCACATGCCATGTTTACCAATTAGAGACAGTGGGGCTGTGTTATGGCAGGATCGGCCCCTGCATCAGACTAAGACATAAAGGGTCATTTTTTTTCTACTGGAGACTATTCAGAGAAAAGAAATCATCTCCGAGACAAAAAATCATCTCATCAGTGGGAAGGAGACGCCAGCAGAGAGTTCAGCAGGAGCGCACACATACTCACAAGAATGGACACACACACACACACAGATCTTTTCAGTGGGATATCGCTCATTTTGAAGGTATGAAATGCTATACAGCGAACACTGAGAATAGTCTCTCTCTGTATGAAGTGTACATACACATATATGCCGATTGGCCATAACATTAGCACCACTGAAGTGAAAAACATTGATTATCTTTATCTAAAGAGGCATCGGTCTACATTGGAACAGTGAACAGTCAGTTCTTAAAGAATAAGAATCTCAAGAACCAAACTGTGATGGCTAGACGACTGGGTCAGAACATCTCCAAGACATCAACAGGCAGGTCTGGTGGGTTTTTTCTGGTATGCAGTGGTCAGTACCTACCAAAAGTGCTCCAATCACCAACAGGGTCATGGGCCCCTAAAGCTCACTGATGTGATCCATGGAGGCCTACATCACAACTTATTGGACCTGCTGCTAAAGTTCTGGTGCCAGATACAACTGGACACATTCAGAGGCCTTGTTGAGTTCATGCCTCGATGAATGGTCAGACCTGTTGTGGTGGCACTAGGGGGGCCTTAGGCAGGTGGTACTAATGTCTTTCTTTCACACACACACACACACACACACATATACATATATATATATACAGAAAGACAGAAAAGCATACCAGGGTAATAACGGGCCAGTCCAGTTGCGCTGCCGAAAACTTGCCAGAGTAAAGTCGGGTCCTCCTCCTTGTTCCTCTTAAACACATCCTCCAATGCTTCAGTCCAGTTCAGCTCGTTCAACACAATGGTGGCTGTACAATACACACACATACACACACACACACACACACACACACACACACACAAAATCACCGGGTATCGATTAGTTCTACAGCAAAGATGAGTAAGCACACTCACACACACACGGCCTCGATGTTGCTGTGCAGGTAACTATGGTACAAAAGAGGAGAAGGCCTCCACGTTCCACTCTGTCAAATTGAGAGTCAAATGGTTCACACAATATTTATTGTACCCTGATAAAGTGTGTGTGTGGGGTGTGTGTGTGTGTGTGTGTGTGAGTGGAGTAAGGGGTGTGTTCCTGTTATATCCGAAAACTTCGTAACCCGAGCTTTGAGAAATGTAGCATTAACTGTCACGCCAATAAAACACCCGGAATTGAATTGTGAGAGTGGAGAGCGAGAGAGCCAGACAAAGAGAGAAAGAGAGAGAGAGAGAGGGAGAGGGAGAGGGAGAGTGAGAGGGAGAGTGAGGGGTGTAATATCCACTTGTCTTCTGTGGCTGTGAAAAGGATAATTCTGTGTTATTCAGAGAGGGCTCTCCAGCTCCTGAGCCGCAAACACGCTGATTGACTTTATTGCATCATCAGTACGGGAAACCATGGAAACCTGTAATCATCTTATCAAATCTCTCATCTCTGAAAAGGCCATGAGGCGATAGGCTGCTGTGGAAGTGCCGGTGAAGAATATGCTCATCAGACGGGCAAAACGTCCTCCATAAATCTAATGAACCATGAAAAATTCAGCGTTATCGTTGCCATAACAATTTATTTTTATCGGCCGGCCGAGGGTGTGAAGGAGGGAGACGCGAGGGGGAGACGGGGGGTCAGAGTGTGAGAGATATGAGGGGTTTCGGTGTGATGTATGCTTCTGCTTTGCTTTCGGGGTATTAGTGAGACTTGCTGCGGTAGTGTGTTTAGGAAACTGTGTGAGTTTGTTGAATGAATCACTTTGGAGGTTAGACTGCTGACTGCTGGAGTGAAGATACAACATATACAACTGTCATCAAATCAAAACTGTAGAGAAGTAAAATCTGTGAGCAAAACATCAGCTGTAGTGGTTAACATCTAGCTAACGTAAAAACATCAGCTATAGTGGTTAACATCTAGCTAACGTAAAAAAAAACATCAGCTATATTGGTGAACATCTAGCTAACGTAAAAAAAAACATCAGCTATATTGGTGAACATCTAGCTAACATGACAAAACATCAGCTATAGTGGTGAACATCTAGGTAACATGTTCACCACTATAGCTGATGTTTTTACATGTTACCTAGATGTTCACCACTATAGCTGATGTTTTGTCATGTTAGCTAGATGTTCATCACTATAGCTGATGTTTTGTCATGTTAGCTAGATGTTCATCACTATAGCTGATGTTTTTACATGTTACCTAGATGTTCATCACTATAGCTGATGTTTTGTCATGTTAGCTAGATGTTCATCACTATAGCTGATGTTTTTACATGTTACCTAGATGTTCATCACTATAGCTGATGTTTTGTCATGTTAGCTAGATGTTCACCAATATAGCTGATGTTTTTACATGTTACCTAGATGTTCACCACTATAGCTGATGTTTTTTTGCATGTTAGCTAGATGTTCACCACTATAGCTGATGTTTTTACATCTAGCTAACATGTAAAAACATCAGCAAGAGCATCTCCTCAAACTGATCTAGATGCTCTAGCTGAGCTAGATGTCGAGATCAAAAGTATTGGGACACCTGCTCATTTATTCTTTCTTCAGAAATCAAGCAGTACTAAAAGAGTTGATCCTGCTTTTGTTGGAGTAACTGTCTCTACTGTCCAGGGAAGAAGGCTTCCTACTAGACTTTGAATGACCATTGCTGTGAGGATTTGATTGCATTCAGGGACCAGAGCGTATGTGAGGCTAGGATGTCGGATGATCACCATTCCACCTCACCCCAAAGGTACTGGATGGAGCTCCATCCATTATTCCAAAGGCATTAGGCTCAGTGCCAATAGGACTCCAGAGAGTCCTATTCTGTTAGCAATACCTCTCTACAGAGCCTAGACAAGCTCTGTGAGTGTGTGGGTGAGTGTGCATTACTAGCTTTTGAAGCATAGCTGTGAGGATCTGATTGCAGTCAGGCACAAGAGCGTTAGTGAGGTCAATTTTATAGTTCCTCAAATGTCCTCAAACATCAGTTGGGATGCACGTGTCTTAGATATGGGTCAGGAAACGACCCCTGGTCTAAATACATGACCAGCAGTAAACAGACCACGCTGCAACAGAACTGGCTCATTTCTTTCCTTGCTCATGAGGAGGAATTCATACTGTGTATTGTTGCTCCTCCAAACACATTCTGCACACATACACCCCCCTCCCCTCTCTCTCTCACACACACACACACACACACACACACACACTGAATTCCATTTCCTCTCTCTCCCCCTCGTGGAAAAAAAGGCTATTTTCCCAAGCCTGCTTCATTCAGTGTTGTCTCTCTTAATGACGGTAAGCTTTTGTTGCATCTCTAGACTGTGGAGGGTCTACACACACACCACACACTGCTTCTCTCCCCTAAACGACGTGCCACTTTATCCTGGAAAATCCAATTTTCTCCCCTACGGAAGCCACGGGCCTCAGCTATTTCTATGTGTGTGTGTGTGTGTGTGTGTGTGTGTGTGTTTATTATGGGTCACCGCGAGTGTGCTTGGCTTTGAGTGTTGTTAGATTAAAATCAGTATCCTCTCATGGCCTGAGTGACAGCCAGCAACATTCATTAAACCCACTGTAGACAATAAACACACACACACACACTCACACGCAAGCAGCCAAAATGCGATGTTTCCTGTTCAGTTTTTTTTTTTTTTTTTTTTTTTTTTTTTACAGGGTCTTCTTGGTCCTTTCTAACACACACACACACACACACACACACACACACTGCAGGCTCCAACTAATGCACAATGTTCTGCAGCTTCTAACCAACCATGTCTGAATGTTAGTCACACAATCAAGCCTTTCACACTCAAGCCTTCCTTTATTTCCTCCCACTTGACGTAAGATGCACACGTCTGCTTCATTCTGCACACGTCTCTTTATCTGACACGAGGTCAGGCCACAGCCAACGCCGGCTCACCTGCTTGCACACTCCCACCACAGTCTCCTTGTAACCCTTGCTCCTAGTAAGGAAGCAGAGTTTAACACTTTTACTCCGTTACATTGTAGATGTGCTACATCGTTACTCATTACAATTATAAAAATGCTACGAATCCTTTCAAACCCGCAGTATCACCTCCAGAGCGCTAGATGGCGCTGTCACCGGGTTTAATGAAGCCGTCTCAGCATTGAGCAGAACAGCCGATGGAGCCGTGAGTGAGCATGCTGCTGTTCCTCCTCTCACTCACTCCGCTGCTGCAGTGAGGACACTAACGCTAGAGCTCTGTTAGTTTATCTCCAGATGGAAGAAGAAGAACCACCAGAAGAACCACCTCCATCATCTTCACCTCCTGCAAATACTCGTATGTGTCCGAATGGCCTGAGCTCTTTCAGCTGTAGTTGAGTTTACAGAGAGTGAAGCTCAGGGGTTTGAGCTGCTCTCCTCACTGGTTTTACAGATGAAGCTCTTGTATGTGGTGGGTCGAGTCAGGTCTGCTCAGCTCTCTCTCTCTCTCTTTTGGGCGAGTTAGTTTAGAGAGTGAACTGAAGACTTGTGAAGGTTCATGAACTCTCTTCTACAGTCCTGTCCTTCTACTACAGCCAGAGGAACTGAGACAGTGCTTAAGTCTGAGCATCTGAACTAATATAAACACTGATACTCAAACTTTTGACTGCTTCTGCAATTACTTTACTTTCAGTATTTAAGTAGTAAATTGTAGAATAAACTACTCGCAATACTTAAGTATAAAAATGCTGAATACTTTAGTACTTCCACTTAAGTCTGGAGCTTAGAGACACTTCTACTTCTACTCAAGTCACTTTTCTGAGAGAGCACCTGTACTTTTACTCAAGTCTGGGTCTCTAGTACTTTATACACATGCAGGCAAAAGCACGCTATGTGCTTGGACCCCAGTGATTGCCACTTATGATATACACTATAAGGACAAAAGTATTGGGACACCTGTTCATTCATTGTTTCTTCTAAAATCAAGGCTATTATAAAGAGTTAATTCTGCTTTTGTTGGAGTAACTGTCTCTACTGTCCACAGAAGAAGAAGATTTTTGGATTGCATTGCTGTGAGAATTTGATTGCAGTCAGGGGTGTTAACTGCATGTTGGAAGATCATCACCCCACCTTATCTCCAACTCCCCAACTGGTCCCAAAAGTAGGGATGGAGCACCATCACCATCATTCCAGAGAACACAGTTCTATTGCTCCACAGCTCAATGCTGGGGGGTGGGGGTGGGGGGGGGGGGTTTATAGCCCACAGCTGACATTAGGCCTACTTAAGGACATCCTACGACATCCTAACTACAGTTAGAGCTTAGCGGTTAGAGATTAGAGCTGCTACATTACATGAAGTTTCCATGTTTATAATCTTTCTACAGCAGAATAAGGCGCTGTCACTATGACCGGAGGATCGCTACTTCAAATCCTGGTCATGCTGCTAGCCATCGGCAGCCGGGGACCCGAGGGAGCTCAATTGACCTTGCTCTCTCCAGGGTGGGTAGATGGCCCTTTCTCTCCACATCACTCCAGTGCAATGCTGGCTGGCACTGGCGTCTATTGACTGATACATCAGAGATGGGTAAGCGGCGCTTTTCTCCGAGGGCACTGTTTTTTTGCCCGATGACGTTGCATGCGTCGCCATGCGTATGTCAGTATTCACCCCCCTAGTGTTGGGAGGACAGCATGTGATGGGGGGAGGATATGTATGGGCTGGGTAACTTCCAAACCAAATTGGAGAGAAAATAGGGGTAAAGGGTCAATTAGACACTGCTGAACTGCTCTATATCATTGAAAATATGCATGCTCTATATCACCATTATGCCATTGTTAACCCATGTGACCCACCAACAAAGCTACAACCAACCTACCCAACAAATAAAGCATCTTTGAAATTATAATACACTGTAAATGGAGCTGTTTTGAGGGAAGTACAGTGTCTCGTTACGGATTACGGAATGGTATTCGCCAACATAGCATAAAGTATACACTTGTGGTGGAGCTTAAAAAGCCCAATTATTGAGGGCGTGTAAACAACAACAACCAGGGCAGAGTAACTGCATAAGCTGTATAGTAAGTAGTTCAGTAAGCTGTATAGGGTTAGGGCTGTGGCAATTACTCAACACTGCAAACAACCATAAAAACAGTCTACAATAAAAGAAAAGAGATGGGGGCGGAATTCCGTTATCGATTTATTGGCTTGATGAAGTTTGTGCTTCTCATTCATATCACTTGAAGTAAAGTGGGAAAATACAGATGTCAGAGACTCCAAGTCGTAAACAAACCGTAAACATCCCAACGTTTCGCTTTAACATCTAAAAAGGCCTCCCTCCCCTCCCGCACAGCAGCACGCCTCTTATGCATAAGCAGCTTAGAAGCTTGTGAGTAACTAAGATACTAAAACTGCCATAAAGCACAGCCAGGAGTTATCATCCGCTTTGCAGGTAGCTGCGTTTTGATTTAGCTAATGATGTTATGCTTTTGCCACATCACCCACCACGAGCTCCAGACGTCCATTGGAGCAGTTGAACCAGCAGAGAGCCGTTCACTGCGCTGATTAATCAGGCCGGTCAGCTCGTCAATAGCTCCGCTCTGTGTGAAAGGAGCTCAGGTGGAGCCTGTGTTCTGAGCACTCATCAGGCTGTCTGGAATAACACACAGCACCAGGCTGGCTGAGCGGAAAGGGAAGCT
Source organism: Salminus brasiliensis (assembly GCF_030463535.1). Classification (NCBI taxonomy): domain Eukaryota; kingdom Metazoa; phylum Chordata; class Actinopteri; order Characiformes; family Bryconidae; genus Salminus; species Salminus brasiliensis. Next base: position 4,708,386 of record NC_132890.1, read on the forward strand.
ACAACGTTAGAGCAAGGAGACTGGAGGCGCGGAAAGGACTGGAGCTAGCCTTGCAGCATTGTATGGTTTTGATGTTTAGCTACTCATTTGCTTCAGTTAACAGCATTTGTGTGCAGTTCTAATTGCCATCTGAAGCCTCCTTCCTCCTCATTCTTCTCTGGGCGGCAGCAGACTCTATACATATGCTGTACCTTTGCTATTTCCATTCCAAGGACACGGCTTGTCTAGTCCCTGTAGAAAAGTACATAGCAGATAAACATTAACCTATTGGCACCATGCTGCCTAATGCCAGTCATGGGCTATAGGGGGGATAAAGCCCCCCAGCTTCGAGCTGTGGAGCAGTGGATCTCCAATGTTCTCTGGAATGATGATAGTGGTGCTCCATCCAACACTTTTGGGATGAGTTGGGGTGGTGATCATCCAACATCCTCATCTCAGTGATGCTCTTGTTGCTAAATGCAATCAAATCCTCACAGCAATGCTCCTCCAAATCTAGTAGAAAGCCTTCTTCTTCCCTGGAGAGTAGGGACAGTCACTCCAGCAAATGATAGAATAGAGGAAACAATTAATAAGCAGTAAGCAGTGTCCCAATACTTTTGTCCAACAAGAGCGTTAGTGAGGTCAGGATGTTGGATAAGCACCGCCCCACCTCATCATCCCTAACTCTCCAACTCATCCCAAAAAAGTATTGGATGGAGCACCACCACAATCACTGTCAGTCCAGAGAGCACAATTGGCATGGTGCCAATAGGTTCATGCTCATCTGCTCCAGAGAGTCCTGTTTTATAGACTGTACTTCTCTAGAGGGACTAGACAAGCTGTGTGTGTGTGTGTGTTTTGCACATCTGTGTCAGCAAAGGGTGCAACTTAGTAAAAGTACCTGAATGCATTCACTAAAAGAGGTGTCCATAAATATTTGGACATCCTGGATAGTGTATATGTGTGCCACTGACACGGCCAGTCCAGAAACGAGCGGAGATTGGTTTTGCCGTCGCTGGGATCGTCAAGGCTGTTTCCTCCTCCTCCGCCTCCTCCTTCTGGGCAGCAGCCGACTCTATACATGCACCTTTGCTCTATACCTACAAGCCCATTTCCATTCCTTTGAAAGTACAGAAGCCTGGCTGCCTCTAGAAGGTTACGGTCTTGAAGGTTGAGCAATAAAAATGAGAAAAGGCCTCTGAACCACAGCTTTCAGAAGTAAAGTCACTCTGTCGACTAGGTCCCTTAACCCACGTAAAGCTCTACCTCTCACACTGCGAGGTGCAGCCCAACAGCACTGCCTTTTAAAGCTGCCCTCAGAAGAACGATGATGCTCATAGCTCTGATCATACCAGGTCACATGATCAACACACTGTAAGGTCAAATTTTAGGCTTTGCCAAGAGGGTCAATTATTTATTACTTGAATTTCGCTTCCCTTTTGTGGGTCTGAGTGCAAGTGCACGTGCAGGGAAAGGTCAATGGGGAAGGGACGTCTTGCGCGGCAGGGCCAGACGCTGTCCCAGCAGGGAAATTGTCCTGAAACTGTGACTCTACAGCTTGGCCAACCTGCTACCTCTGTATGAACACGGTCACACTTACGCAAATGCAGACTCACTGGAAACAACTCGAATTCAAGTGCACAAGCACAACAGGGAACAGGGATGACTCATCATTGTGACAGCTGTATATCACTGCTGTCCAGTGAAAAACATGTATCTCCATTTTTGTCCATTTTTAGTTTTCACCATAGTTCGGAACCTGTAACTACTTCTGTACACTGTGTGAATATTTCAGGATGAATGGACCAATAGAAATGCTCTAAATCACTTGGAATGATTTCTGATTTTACATCGACTTCCATTCAAAGTTTTGATCATTTTTGCTTTCTCCTGTAAAGTCACCATTTTGGAGATACATGTTTTTCGCAAATACCCTTATTTGGATAGTTTGTATCTGCTAGGATCCAGAAGATCCCTCTAATCTTAAACTCTACTAAATACAGAAGTCAGTATGGAGACCATAATACTCGGCACTACACTTCACCCAAGTACTCTCAGAAGAGGAGGGTCTTCAGTCTGGGTCTGAGGACAGCGAGCGTTGGACTCTGCTGTTCGGACCCCCAGAGGAAGTTCATTTCACCACTTCGGTGCAGGACATGGTCTTCCGTGGACCTTAAAGGACTAGTTAAAAGAATGCAATCGGTAGCTTCTGGAATGGCCCTCAGAACCTCCTGATCTGAAGATCCCCAAAATCTGAAAGCACTGACTTAAAAGAGAGCTTTTACACTTGACCTCTTTTACTATTTATTTATTATTATTAAATTATACATTAATTAAATGTGCATTAACCTTTGCAATAAATAAATAACAACAACAACAATTTTCTTCTCTTCATGATACAGAATTTAGCCAGGGGTGCTCACACTTTTGCAGCATCTGTGCCTTTGTATGATGTGCATTTACCAACGACGCAACACATATGTTGATCTTTGGATAACTAGAAGATGAGTGTGTGTGTGGTGGTGGTGGTGGTGGGGGGGGGGTACTCACAGCCGTCATATATGTCTGTAGGGATGTGCACAGCTGAATGGTTGTAGGACACGAGGCGATTCTTAAATGACGGATCTTCTCTAAAATCCGGCCTGATCCGGTTTATCCTCCCTTCTGTTTCATTAGCGTCAAGCTGCAGGAGAAACACCTCGGATGAAACACAGGCAATGTGATCTATATTCAAATATCACATAGAAATGAATGAAATGTATGTATTTGACCAATAAAATCAATACACTGATCAGCCATAACATTATAACCACCTGCCTATCATTGTGCAGGTCCCCCTCGTACCACTAAAATGGCTCTGACTTGTCAAGGGATGGACTCCACAAGGCATAACTCTTCCGTGGGATTGGAAAAGATGGGCTAACCTTGACACGCTTCAATTAGCCCTGGGCGCCCATGACCCTGTGGGTAGGTACTGACCACTTACTGCATACCAGGAAAAACCCACAAGACCTGTCTGATGTTCTGACCCAGTGTTCTAGCCATCTCTGTTTGGTTCTTGTCAAAGATCTCGGATTCGTAGGCTTTTTTTTTGGGTAACTGTCTCTACTGTCCAGGGAAAAAGGGTTTCTACTGGATTTTGGAGGAACATTGCTGTGAGGATTTGATTGCAATCAGCGACAAGAGTGTTAGTAAGGTCAGGATGTTAAATGATGTAATGATCACCACCCCACCTCATTCCCAACTCCCCACTCATCCCAAAAGTATTGGGTGGAGCACCATATTAACTTGGCAATACTAGGCAATACTTCTCTACAGGCACTAGACAAGCTCTGTGAGTATATGTGTATTTGCAAGTGGTGCATTAGAAGGGGTGTCCACAAACATTTGGACATTTAGTTTAAGGCATGAGGCATTTTACAGGGAAGCCAATCAGAAGAAGCATTGATTTTTACACATATCAGTCTTAAAATAGACATGCAGGCTAGGTCATGAGCAGTGTGATGGTACGGCACTGTATGGCACTAAGCTGCCAGTATTAGAGGAGAAACACAGGCGAGTATATGAGAATCTGTCGGACACTCATTAACCACTCAGAATAGCGCTCACACCTTCTAACTAGACACACTCTACTGCTGCACATCCTGCCTGCTCTTCAGTCTGTCTCTGATTCTACGTCAGCTCTCCCCATGTTCCTCTCCTTCCCTCTATGCTAATTGGCAGGTGTGATGTATGGCGTCTGGTGAGTGTGTTCTCTAGACTGTGGGGTCAGAGCGGAGGATGTGCTCGATCCTTTCAGCGATTCTTCTTCTCTGAGCCGATGAGTAGGGAGTCATATATCACCAGACTGGTAAGAAAAGATGGCTAGACTAACAAACCAGGAGGACCTGTGATTTGCGAAGGAGCTTTATAGGGCCTATATGAGGGAAAATCACCAGTATTTAAAATATTTAATGTTCTACGTAAAGACCATACAGTCTACATACAGTTCTAGTACACTTATCAGCCATAACATTAAAACCACTGACACTTGAAGTGAATAATAATGATTATCTGGTTCCAATGACTCTTGTCCAGGGGTGGGATCTACATATTAGGCAGCAAGTGTTGGAAGCAGGAAAAATTAGGCAAGCGTAAGAATCTAAACCACTTTTGACAAAAAACCAAATGATTGTGATGGCTGGACAACTGGGTCAGAACATCTCCAAAACATAAGGTAGGAGTTATCCTGGTATGCAGTGGTCAGTATCTACCACAAGTAGTCCAAGGAAGGATGCCCAAGGCTTACTGATGTGATCCATGGAGGCCCCCAACTCACAACGTAGGACCACAGGACTTAAAGAACCTGCTGCTAATGTTAGTCTTGGTGGCAGACACCACAGGACACCTTCAGAGCTCTTGTAGAGTCCAAACCTCAAATGGTCAGATTTGTTGTGGTGGCACAAGAGGGGCCAACTCTCTGATCTGAAGAACAGAGCTCGGTTCCTCCAGGTTTCTCCTGGACGCCCCCCAGCCCTGATTTACCATCAAACCAGGTGTTGATCTGAGGAGAACTCTAAATAATACTAGACTCCATGAGAGAGGAGAACTTTGGAGATGTTCTAATGATGAACACAGTGATGGAGAACCTCCACCACTTTCTATAGGAGTGTTATTATTAGTGTTTATTCTAATATCAGTGTTTTACTGAGGAAATAAACACTTAGGAGAGCCCAGATAAGCAGTGCCTCATTATAATATATATATATATATATATATATATATATATATATATATATATATGTCAAAACAAATCAAGTCAAAGTTATTTGTACAGTGCTTTTTACAACTGTTGTTGTCACAAAGCAGATTTACATAATCAGTCATTAGTAAAAGACAAAAAAATCCACAAAAAAGACTTGAAAAATCGAAGACCCCCAGTGAGCAGCCAACTCCCTCGGAGCTGGAGGAAGAAACCTTGGGAGGAACCAAAACTCACAAGGGGGACCCGACCCATCCTCCTCTGATCAGAACTATTTATAAATTATTGATAAAAAGTCACCAAAGCATCTATACTGTTGAACTGCTCAGGTGTGCAACATATTCATAATAATAATAATATAATAATCATAATCATAATTTATTTGTGTACCCAATAAAATGAAAAGAGGGGAATTTTAGACAGAACGGCATTTTGGTAAAATATAGGTTCCTGAAGCCACAGTAAAAAACAAAAAAACAGGGTTTTTAAATATATTGGGCTACAAAATAGACTTTTTTGGGCAATAATCCACAAAAAGCATAACAGTACCTGAGAGAAAAAAAGAAAACGCATTGGAGAAGCTGAATATGGGCCCTTTAAGGTAAAAAAAAACGTTGGTCATTACAGAGGGACTCCATCATTTTTTTTTATGACGCCCGCAATTACCGGTGTTAATTAGATTTGAGCGAGTGCGCCACAGGATCTCAGGTGGATAGCGTGAGGATGCTTTGAGGTGCACTAACTGCAGTGAGAAGTGCTAAATGAGGGGACGTTTCGCAGACAGCACACCGGAACAGAAACATTTACTTACATTGTCCTTGGCATTGAAATAGACTATCTCGTCGTCCTGCATGGGGAAGAAAAACACAGGCCTTTACTGGAGGTCCACTCAGGGCAGCGTCTCAAAGAGTGTCTAACATCACCAACGTGTTATTCAAGTCAGCTCGAGCATGTGCATAGCTGAGAACTGCATGTGCAGGTGACTGAAGTCCTAGCACCCTTCCGTTGTTCAACATTAGCTGTGAAGGTCATGTGACAAGGCATAACACTGTAATGTGCAACCAGAGAGGGACAGTGTGACAGTATGTCGCTGTTATTGGGATGAATTCACAAATATCACAATTTGTGAGAATGCCAAGGATATTCTCTCTCCTATAACTATAATAAAAAAGACGTAAAGACTAATTATAGGGTCTATACATATCCCCCAGTGTGCAGAAACTGGGTAAACTGCACAGTAACAAGCAGAGGCTGACTTATCTGTGAACATATGGTAATAGGTGTCTGCCACCATACGTGCATGCGATGTGAACGTGTGCATAGGGCTGGGGCATTAATCACATGATTCATATTATTTAATGTGTGGGTAATACTGTATTACAGGTATTACAGGAGTATAATAGAAGCACAGTATTCTCTACGCTGTAGTTTTCCGTACAGTTGATAAAATACTATGTACTATTTATAATCTGGTGTCATTCTCAATTTTCTTCTTTTAATAAAAACTGGTTGTGTGTGCACCCTGGTTGAGGTTGCCTTCAAATCCCAGTAGGTAGTGAGGAACCACCAGCATAGAGTGCAAACGGCAGGTGGGGAAGGTTTAGCGAAGCAAACGCTATGGGTGGGGAAAACGTTGAGTAGTTTATGTGCATTTTACCCCCTTTTAACGTCCCATTTAACATAAGACTGAATCACAGCTTGTAAAAATTGAATGCTGAATTGGTATCAGAGTTTATAACCTGCATAAAAAAAAATGAGTCAACTCCAGCAGGTGTTTAGAAAACCGGCGCTCTAATCTGATAGGATCGTTTTTTCAGTTTCTTTAAAACTACTGGTACTAAATGAACCAATCAAAATGCTTTTTGGTTGCTGGGCAGATACTCCATACCTCAACCAACCACTGAAGCCTGTAAGACTTTGGGTATTTCCGTATTATTCACTGAAATGCGGAAAATACCAGGGCCCCAAGTGGGGGGGAGGGTCTTTGAGGATTTTCCTTTAAATAGTAATATAATAATTGAAATATCAAAATAAACAATTTATAACTATTGTAATTGTAATGTTTGGGGTAAATAAATCTGTCGATTGATGCATTGAATTTTGTGTCCTAGTCTACATATAGTGTCTGAGGACATGCACCCTTGCCCCTTGCACGAAATGTCTACCTTTAGTCTGCCTTCACCAGGCTTTTTAACTAGTGTTCATTCTGCTGAAGCGGCAGCGCTCACTGTATCCATGCTATGGGAGATGATGCCCAAGAAAGCTCAAATGGGAAAGCAAATAGTCTACATTCAGTTAGAAACTCCCGTGATTATAAAACGCTTCAATTCCACCGTGATTGTCATTACTGGACTGGTAGTAAACTTGTAAGCTTGTGCACAGGGCCTAGAATTTGGTGCTACGCCCCTGGTCCAAAGCAAAAGTACAGAAAACAAGGAGGTATATAATTAATACTCACTTCTGACCAGGGAACATTTATGTGTGTGTGTGTGTGTGTGTGTGTGTGTGTGTGTGTGTGTGTGTGTGTGTGTGTTTGAAGTGTAATGTAAAAATAAATTACCGGTAACGTGTAGAATGTGTATTCAGTGAAATTATATACGGAGACCCACGGAGGGAATGTGTGCAGTGAAATCAGATCTATGAGGATACACATACACACATGCACATGGTCATCTGGGGTCACTGCAGTTGGAAATCAGTATTTAGAGGATATTCACCGCAGTATCCAGCTCATATAAACAGAAATATTCTTGGTAGGTACTATCAGGGGTGTCCAGTCTTCTTCTTAAAGGGCCAGTGTGGGTAGAGGTTTGCATGGTAACCCATTCCAACTGTTTGCAGACTGAGAGACCAGTTTGATTGGGATGGAAACCAGCAGACACCACGGCCCATTTGTGGATAAGACTGGACGCCCCTGAGTTAAACAGGTCAATCCCTGCAAATGCACATTACACTGCAAATCACAGCAAAGCTGACTGATATGCTGGTGAACACACTGAACGACAAGCCCAATTATAAAGTGAGGACTGAAATCAATGTTCTGTTTAGTGGCAGCCTTTTTATTAATAATACAGTGTAATATCCTGATCAATTACTTACTGCAAACTCATCCTTCCATTGATGCTCCATCTGGGAGGTTTCGGCAGCAGCTGCCAGAGCCTGAAAAACGAAATAAAATGAATTATACACTCCGTCACCGGGTTTAATTAAGAGCTCGATTCCAGTAGCGAAAGTGCCGAACACATGTCGGCTCGTGCTGCATTTTGTGCACCAAGCTACTCAGCATTAGGCTCTCACTTTCCATAACATCCCCCAGAATTACTGCCTCCTCAGTCATTAACTCGAATGTATGAACGAACGTACACCAATAACGCGGGGCTTCTGAGGGCCAGGACAAAGAGCGGGGTGTGTTCGACTCATCTGCAGTGGGTAGCAGCATATGAGCCGCCTCCGTGGCCCATTCGCTTAGCTTTCATCTTCTGCTAATGAGCCATCAGCACGGTGGATGTGTGCTACAGCTAGACAGCTTAAAAAGTAAAAGGCTGGTGGTTTGACAAGGCAATGAGCTCTCTTCTCCCAGAAAGTGCAAGGTGCTGAAGCATGGAAGCTCAATTTGGAAGATGTAAAGCAGACAAGAAGAACAGGACAGTTGACATTAAATTAGAAACTTTAGCTCATGGTCCTGTCAGGCATGCATCCAGTCTGCGGAAGACACCGGGACACTGCGTCGCTTTTCCCTGGAGCAGAATATGGAATAATGTTGCGAGCACATTACAGTAAATACAGTTAAATAAATAGTTCAGCAAAAAAAATTTAATAAAATAATAGCATAGATTATCAGCTAAGACAGGTAAGACATGTCAGGTGTTCCAACTTTTCTCTGGCGCTGGAGCTATAAGGCTAAAGTCATGGATACTTCTTGTACTTATACTGACTGAACACTTTTATTACTTAGGATCAGCCATTACTTTAGCGCCAATCAATGAGGTAAAAACCACTGATTATCTTCATCTACAGTGGCATCTGCCAAGGCGTGGATCTACATACTAGGTACAAGTAAAGATTGGTTACAAGTAAAGGTTGTTGGGGATAATGTGTTAAAAAGCAGTAAAAATGGGCAAGAGTAAGAATCTGAGCCACTTTGACAAGAACCAAACTGTGATGGCTAGACGACTGGAAGGTCAGAACATCTCCAAAACATCAGGCAGGTCTTGTACCTAACAGGGGCCAGTACCTACCAAACGTTCTCCAAGGAAGGACAACCGGTAATCCAGTGACAGGGTCATGGCCAGCTAAAGCTCTTTTAATTCGATCCATGGAGGCCACAGCTCGTAACCTCCAGGACTTAAAGGATCTGCTGCATACGTCTTGGTGCCAGATACCACAGGACACTTTTGCCTCCAACGGTCAGATCTGTTGTGGCAGCGCAAGGGGGACCTACTCAATATTAGGCAGGTGGTACTAATATTATGGCTGATCAGATTCCTATAAGGGAAAACTATTCATCCTGCCGTGGTTGAATAAGAGTTCAGTACATGGGACTAGCTGACTATAGAGGCTAAACTGAATGGCTACTTCAGAGCTTATAAGCAAGGCTAAAAAAGGCTAAAAGGCAACGCTGGGTAACTGGGTGCAGCACAGCTCGGCTACAGCGAGTTGGTACAACCGGCCAGGGGGGAAAGCCAGCTATGCTAAAAGCTATGCTAAGCTAGCATAGGCTTGGCTAGGCTAAGCTATGCTATATAATGGAATGTGGGCTGTCATGGTGACATAAACCAACCAATGAAAGCCAGTTATTTTCATGAGCTCATTGTAAAAGGAAAAACAGTTTTATTCAGACGCAAAATAACAGGGTGGTAAATAGGCTTGTTAAACCGCATCTGAGCACTTTTCACCCCAGACAAAGTCCCTTACTTTCTATTTCTAACTTCTTTAAAGAGGCCTTCTTAGGCTTCTTTAAGTGCCCAGTCTCCTTAAACCTCTAGCAAACAAATAAAATACTTCTATAATAATTCTATAATATCGATTAAACATTAGATAAATACTATACTATATATATATATATATATATATATATATATATATATATATATATATATATATATATATAAACATATGTAGGGTTATATAATATTTGAAAGGGAAGACCTTGAAAATAAATTTATTAAGTCCCATGGGTCAGACTGCAAATCTGAATGGAAAGCTGTGAAACTGAGCCTATAGAAAGTTACAGACTGAAGGAGAAGCTGCATAATACCACCCAGACACTGTCTAGACAAGGCCGTCCTTCAAAACTCTGCAGAAGCTGACTAGTAAGAAAAACCGAGGAGAGAATGGTGCAAAATATATAGAGATTCTGCAAGAAAACTAGGTCCACTTCAGTCAAGCTTAAGAGAAATGTCCTCTTTCAGCAGGTGAACAACAGGCTACAACAACACAGGAGGGGCTGGACAACAAAAAGGTGAATGTTCTACAATGGCTAGTTCAAAATCCAATCCAAGATTGGGCAGGAATCATCCAACCAACGTGGAGCAAATCTTTTACTTCCCCTAGAAACTCACCCTAACAGACTTCCAGCTGTTATTGCAGCTAATGGTCATGCTGACAAGTACTAGTACACAAGTTAGTGGTTGGTGTGGCGCAACAGATAAAACCACTAGCTGCCAGTGAGCTATTACACCAGGGTTCGATTCGCAGTCTGGTTGACCGTATGTTGCGCTACACCAATAAGAGTCCCTGGGCAAGACTCCTAACACTACATTGGCCCACCTGTGTAATATGAGTCACCTTGTAAGTCGCTCTAGATAAGAGCGTCAGCTAAATGCTGTAAATGTGAATGTAAATGTAAATGTAGTACCAGTCTGCTGACAAATACTGACTTTGGCTGATTTTGAGAGGATCTGTAAAATGTCATACACTCAACTGTATCCCAGAGCTTAGAACCATTTAACCCCTTCAAAAGCCTATGGACCGCCGGTGGGCCGAAAGTGTTACTACAAGCTTCTATTACCAAAAGAACAGCCCCACCAGTTTGTACAGAAGTCCCTGTAGTTACTGAGTAATACAGCTTAGTGTGTGATAAGCCTCGCAGTGTTAAGGGTGTTTAAGCAATGCTCCCTTTCCAAAAGTGTAAATGTACTTCTGAATGCTTTAGCCTATAAAATGAATCCTAAACCAGCAGAGTTTGAAAACAGCAGCTGTGAAGTATTTCTCACTCTTACTCTTCCACACTGCGGCGCAAGGTAAGATCAAGGTGATCACATTTGGAATAGCATGATAGCATGGCGAGCCCCCAATTTTCCCTCCTCCTCCAGCCAGCTCTGGAATCTTGGAAGGAGGCCGGGGCTGATGTTTAGAAATTTGAGCAAACGGGATCATGTGGCCAAACTGCCAGCCCAGCGCTTGCCCTAAATAAACACCCGTCTGTCGAACAGCACGTCTGCTGTCCACTCCGCCTCATCAGTTACTGAAGGGCATGCGGGAGTCTGCGGGTCTGCAGGAGGACACATACCTTGTATAGCATAGCCTGTCTTCCTTCCTTTCTTTTAAAAAAGCAAAACACTGCTTTTGGAACCCACGTCTCCACCACATCCCACCCCTCAACTGCAGGGAGGACATGATTACGATGTTTTTGGGCAGGGCAGGAGATATCTGATTAGGTTACATGATCCTCGTCATGCGAGCTTCTGGAGCAGATGACAGGTTGACACAACATGAGATGACTTATTAACTGCAAGTGTGAACTCGTGGTGTTTGAGAGCAGCACTCTCAGTCAGGCAAATACGGTTTCTTATAGGTTTCAGCGGGGTGCGGGTGTCAGCCTGGGTATCTCAGAGGCTTGGGCTACTGCTGAGGTCCCTCCAGAACCATAGGTCCGACCACCAAAGCCAATTGGTGTTACATTACACACATGCCACAGAAGAACCACATTTGGTTCCATAAACAACCATGCTTGTGATAGAGACGTGAACCTTACATTGGTAAAGAACCTATACATCAAAAGGTTCTTTACACCCAATTCACACAATTAATGTTTTCTCAAAGCAGCTTTACAGAGATCCGGGTTCGAGCCTCTTTTGAGCGAGCCTTGAGAGAAACCAGGACTCAAAAAGAGAACCTGTCCTCCTCTGGTCTCCATTACAAACATGGTTCTTCATGGAACCAAAAACAGATCTTCTAGGAACTTTTGTAGCACCTTTGTTTTAAAGAGTGTGCTTGTTATGTTAGGTAGGTAGGTAGATTCCAGGTGGGCTAGGTAGGTAGGTTTCTGAGTGGGTTTGTATATGTGATGTTGCTGGGACCCAGTTGGGTTCCCAAATGGGCCCCATCGCAGTGTTACAGCTCACCTTAACCTCACGTGGGTCCTATCTAGGCTCCAAGTGCACTATACAGTGCAGGTGTGTCTACGTGGTCTGTGTACATTGTAATAAGCCTGTAAATGTTTATATTATTACATAGTATGCAACGGTCAGTTCCGACCAACGCAAGCTGATTGGTTGAGAATCCGACAGTGGGAAGCAACGTTCAGCTAGAGACAAAAAAATAATTAAATGAATAAATAAATAAATAAATAAATAAATACCAGCTGCATGTCCAGAGACCTGAATCTGATTAAAAACCACATAAACATCTGGCTTTAAAAAAGGTGGAATTTAAGTGTTTTTTGTTTTTACTGTTCAGACTGCAGATGGATTAGAAGTGGATTAAAAGCTGCCAGTCTTAACAAACACAAGCGAGCATTCAGAGCTTTTAATAAAGTGTATTCTAGCAGCTGTATTGCTCAGCACAGCTCTACTCTCGCACTGTTTATAGCACTGATTACTCTTTACGGCCCTTTCTTCTCAACTCTTCATAATGACTTTTTAATTGAGAAACCTTGTAAACACCAGGCTTGAGGTCAGTGTGCTCTTTACGGCACTACAAATTCTTCCCTGTTAACAGCACAGCACATCTTCTTCATCTATACGGACGTCTTCTGCACTGCTCTAATAAACACACACATGCACAAGCTCAGACACTCTGGAGCTGGGGTTCTGGGCTGATATCCAACAGTCTCCTCACCTCCTCTGCACAGTCTGGAAGAGACTAAAAATACACAGCATCATACTCTCTCACACTCTCTCTCTCTCTCTCTCTCTCTCTCTCTTTCTCACACACACACACACACACACACATAAACACACACTTACTCCTGAAGGATCTCTGAACGCATATAAACAGCAGCAGCGAAGGCAGCTTTTAGAATAATGACACTTATGATATATGACCATAAAAAGGTCTGATACACCTCCCACCACTAGAGCTGGCTACCAAAATCTGCTTGCCAAAAGCTGCCGGCCAAATCACATCTAATACTACCGAGCATTAAGGAGCTGCTCTGGTGCCAATATTTGGTTCATAAGTTCGGAATCACTGTTCCAAAGTTCGGACTGAATGAAATACCATGAAATGAATCACATTAGGTTGCTGATGAACGCATGAAATGATGCTCATCTATAAATATGAATATATAAATGGACAGGATGAGTCTGTGGATGAGTCTAAATTATGGGATAAATCTGTAGCTTTAAGACTTTTAAGAATTTATTTTCAGCAACATGTAGAACTTCCAGGTGGGCTAGGTAGGTTACGTTTCTGAGTGGGTTTGTATAGTCTGGGTTTGTGATGTTGCCGGGACCCAGTTGGTTCCCAAATGGGCCCCATCACATCGTTACACCTCACCTTAATCTCACATGGGTCCTATCTAGGCTCCATGTGCACTCTAAACCCAAAAGGGCCCATGTTCAACCAATCCTGGTCCCATTGCTGAACATAGTGGGACCCTGATGGAACCCTAAGGGGCAACCTTTTGTGGGCCCAGTGTAAAACTTAGTCTAGCCCACACCTGGCATTAGGCATGGAACAGGGATCTGCTTCGGGGAGTCCTATTCTATTGGCAATACTTGGGACTGGGATTGGCAAAATGGGACTTGATAAGCTGTGTATGTCTGTATATATATATATATATATATATATATATATATATATTATTGATTAACCAGTAGCTTTCACAAGATACCCGACTCTACCCACCACACACACTCTTTCCCACCATCACAACCCGACCATGGGGGAAAACCGTAGCCATAAAACTTTACAATGACACTTTCCCTCTGACACTATCCTCACTGAGATGCTGTGGGAGAACTGGTGTATAGATACATCAACGGCAAACAGTGTGCTACTGGCATAACAACCGTTTCCATGACAACGTCATAAGCCAGCAGTCATTAAGATCTTGGAGTGATGGTCAAGCGATGGGGAGTATGATGGAAACCCAGGCTGAACTATGTGCACTGCCTATTACAGAGATAATGAGAGAGGGAAGACGTATACTATTATTCAGGTGAACGTCGGAACATTAGCGCATCGAAAGTGCAGATAAAGACTTCATTAATTACTCGCTTTGTCACAATAGATCATTTAGTTATTTTCGTCTCTGACATAAATACCTCTCAGCCCATCGTAAAGAATCCCAGCAGCCAATGATGATGAGCTCAGATGAGCCTGAATTCTCTGGTAACCTTGTTATTCATAATGGCATGTGAAAAAATGGAACACCTCATTAAAGGAGCTGTACATGATTTCACTTCAATACACCTTATGTACAATTCAGTGAATGTATCCTCACATCCTCATCCTGTTTGTGACCTGGATAAAAGTCTGGTGTTCCTGCTCAGCCTTGGCTCTGTAAATGGGAAACAAGCAAAAGGTTTGAGACACATTACACGATTCCAGCCAATCATCAACAGGAGGCAAGGGAGTTTCTGGCACTTGTTAGCTAGCTAGCTACATGTGGAGCCATGGCTGAGAAACAGCCAAAAAGCAAAAGATCTGACGAACAAAAGCTGAAGCAGACGGTTTTTAGATCAGGCAAGGGGAGAAGACACGTTTATATCTTGGTGAGGTGTCTGGGTGGTGAAGTTGGACTAAGAACAGTCCACCAACCAGAAATATCCAGCCAACAGCAGCGTCCTGTGGGCAGCAGTGTCCTGTGAGCACTGATAAAGGACTAGAGGATGACCAACACCAACAAGCTGTGCAGCCAGAGATCAGAGAGCTTCTGTCTCTGACTTTACCTTCATCTACAAGGTGGACCAGCTAGGTAGGAGTGTCTAATAATAGAGTGGACAGTGAGTGGACATACAGACACAGTGTTTAAACACTCCAGCAGCACTGCTGTGTCTGATCTGCTCGTATCAGCAGCACAACCCACACTACTGAACACACGCTGAAGCCTCCACCATGTCAATCAGTGTCACTGCAGTGCTGAGAATGACCCACCACCCAAATACTACAGTCTGCTCTGTGGTGGTCAGTCCTGTGGGGTCCTGACCATTGAAGAACAAACAGGGTGAAAGGAGGCTAACTAATAAAGTATGTAGAGAAACAGATGGATACAGTCTAGAATTATAGAGCTGATACAACGGACAATGAGTATCAGAAGGTCAAGGAGGTGGTTTTAATGTTATGGCCGGATGGTGTATAGCCCAAACTTCGCCTGGTCGTACCCTTAGGTGTGCTATGAGGCCAAGATGCTCTGAGATGCTATGGTCCTTGATGTCAGTGTGCGGCGAGGGCCGGCGGCTCAGAAGCTGAACTACAGCAGTGCTGGCATGCTTATCACTGAACATGCCCGCCATCTTTCCCCCGGCCAATTCATCAAACCGAGTAAGTAAGTCAATAAGAACACTGGAGCTCCGTCAATACTTTTACTCCGGTTTAATCCCCTAGTCTGAGAGAGGACGGGTTATTAATAGAGAGTGTGAAGGAGCTGGAGATAGGCTGAGCTTTACATGGACATCAGATTAAGCCCCAAATCTGCTGCTACTGCTTCCTTGTCCTATTAGCACCCATGCTGTAAAAAGGTGAGTGACAAGCTAATGGGCAATTTGGTGATTTTGTGAAATCTGGATCTGGTAGAGCTGCATTTGGAGTGAAGGAACAAACCCCTCTGAGAAGCTAAGGCTTCTGCAGACACTAATTCAAATTCAACCCAGGTTTGATTCATTTAAAGCAGAGGAATTCAGACCAGGCTCTCAACATAAAGCCTCATATATTCAAAACACTCCTGAAGCACAGAGATGCATTACTGAGGAGCACTCAGTGTGTGCGAGAGTGCAGCAGACGGGAGGGAAGAGCTCAACCCTGTTGCTGGAATATCACCCACATCAATCCCTAATTATTCTAGCCATGGGCGCGCGACAGCAGGATTAATGGCATTCCCGGGTCTAAGCTCACACGGACGCATTCATCTTATTGTAACTTGCATTAAGTCCCTCATATGTTTGCAGCACACTCAGTTTACAGCTACGGCCCCTGCTAGACCAAGTGCCTCGTTTGACAGCCTAATTTGTTACGCCTAAATTATCCGGAAAAAAAAAAAAAACGAACGTCCAGAAACGTCTTTATTTCTCTACAGATAACATGCAGCCGAATACTCACTGGTGTGGTCATTACCTAGATGAAAGAGTGTGACCTTAAAATGTGCTCGGTCCATTATTCCGAGACAAAGGCCCAGACAGACAGTGATGTGACAGAGGCCATAAACTAAGCAAGGCCTGAGGTATATTGCTTTCTAATGGGAGACTTTGGCTGAGCATTGTCATTGAGTTACAGCAGTCAGTCATAAATCCTGTTTGCTGCTGCTTTCCGGCGTAGAGCGCGGCTTCATAAATGATTCAGATGTGCGTGTCTGTTCACAAATGAAGATGTCCCCCGGTCTGTGTAGGCGCTTGCATAGATATAGAGATATAGACGTGGACTGGAGGTCTGCATCAGGCCTTACGAAACGAGCTAATGCTAATGCTAACATAAAGAAGTCTATGAAACTTTTGTAACTATATAAGACCTACAGCTTCTACCACTGGTGTTTCTGTACGGCTTTGGTCGATGGGCTTGGCTGCGTTATTTACACTATGGACAAATGTTTGTGGACACCCCTTCTAATGAACACTTCAGTCAGCAAGTTGCTGACACATAGTTGACACAGATGTGCAAGTCCCTGTAGAGGCACTATGCCGGGTGCTAATGCCAGATGTGGGCTAGAGGGCTATAAAGCCCCCCAGGCATTGAGCTGTGAAGCAGTGGTACTGCGTTCTCTGGAATGATGGTGGTGGTGCTCCATCCAGTTCTTTAAGGATGAGTTCCCAGTTGAGCAGTTAGGGATGATGAGGTTGGGTGGTGATCATCCAACACTACTCACAGCAATGCTCCAAAATATAGTAAAAAAGCCTTGCCTGGACAGATGTAGATAAGGCTTCTAGTTGGCCAAAGATTTATCAACTTAAAATAATGAACAAATGCATATCAGGACACTGGCTTACTGAGCATCGCTATAAAGCATCACTATTGTGGCAACCACTGGCCTCTCCCAGCTACCATGACATAAGGTCCTGGGGCCTAAATTCCCCACTGCCACTGCCGATTCTATGGAGCCAATGGTGGGCTGGCAAAATTAGGCTTGTTTTTTTTTGGTACATCGCTCTCCATTTTTCATCCTCCTGAGCTCTGTACATAAACTGTCAAGACGGCCCAGTTCTAGGACCCCCATGAAACATAAGTCACAACAAAATGATATAACCGCCAGTGCCACAGTAGTTTAGTCCAAGACTAGTTTTAACCCAGGGTCATAAAAGGGGCAGGGCAGGGGCATCTTTCCATTAGATGAAGAACATCTGAGGATCCACAGAACTGTCAACAAACATCAAGATGACCGCATATTACCTTTTATTCTAGCCTGTTGTTCCAAACTTTGAACTTGAAGATCAGGATTATCTTGATCAAGTAAATCCAACCATGTCCACCAAAAAAGAATCCAGGTATTCATTAACTTCGCCTTCGAAGAACTACCACCGCAAGCCGCAAGCACCAAGGCAAGTCCTCACCTGGTACCGACAGGGGAAAACGAAGAGGGGTCACCCAAGAAATACACGGCGCTGTGACAGGCCACACCTGGGCTTGAAAGATTCTCTTAGGACCAGGATGGCTGGGGAGCATATTTGTTGGTGACCCATGCCCCCGGCGGGGCTACAGTCATTGATGATGACCCCATAAAGTGGCCCCCTAAACTGGTCTTTTAAACCACAGCAATTGCTAAGCTTTTGTTTGGGATCACAAGATGTAGATGAGGCTCATAAGCAAAGGAGGAAAAAAGAAAAGCAGCGTGGAAAAACCTGCGGCGTGATTGATTAACACCGAATGCCAAATGAAAGCATGTGAGAGATGTTAAAGTGGATTATGAAGAATCTCACAAGCAGGCCATGATGAGAGTGGTTTACTCATTCAAAACAAGGAGAGGCAGTCAAGCTCCCTCTGATGCAGATTTAAGGCTGACCCATTATGCACAGGAAATTAATAATAAGGCTAAAGAAAACAGCATAGAATGTAGAAACGTTCCAGGAAGATTATCAACTGTTGTCACCAAGATAGACTTTTAAAATTGCAAATGGGAAATTCAAATAACCTCTTGACCCCGAGGTGCCTGGTGATTATGGAAATGAAAGCGAGGAGAAGAGGTTGTGCCTCTAATACCGCTCAGGCTTCCCCAGAGCTTTCAGACAGACAGCAGCCTTCCACTCAGGGATGGATGTCGGCACTGTTTTCTGTTTCCCTGGAGGAGGTTAGAGGAGTGATCCAATTACCTCCAAGGCATTGCATCTTCCACAGGCTTCATTATTTACAAGGCATAATCACCAAGCACAACAGCCTGACCCAGGCTGGTAATGACTGGGAAAATGCCCAGTCTCCAAAATTATCTCCACATGATCAGTGCTACAACTGCTATAACTGAGGAGATGCCTGCAGAATGAAAGCTCTGTGAGTTCTCAATGGCATCATTCAGGTGTTCAAACACTTGCTTTGATATTGACCTAAGAGACTCTCTTTCTGAGATCAATAAGTATATCATAGTCCCCATAACCATGTATATGACTATCCTTTTCTAGTATATACAGTACCAAGTAATGGCAAAAGACCCAACTCATTTACTGCACATATGCCAGACTATTCAGCTTATCACAGTTTAGCCCCACCCACTCACACTTTAGTTCTCAGGAGTGCCACTACCCTGTTTGAGTATGGCTAGCAGGTGGGAGGTGTAGTGATTTGTTTGGTAGGCATAGACATGTTATGACTGCAATGTAGGATATTTCATAAGATTCCTACAGTAACTGGGATGTTAATAACAGTGAGGAACAGTTTGACCCATTAATGCAATACTCCATCAGTATCCACCCCAATCTCTGCTACAGACTTCTATTCTAACTGTGTTTTGACTCCACAAGCATTCGTCTCCCAAGATATCAAAAAATATGTTGGAATTATGATCTGTAGTATGTATCAACCATATTGTATATTATGGATTCTCCAAACTACCAGACGTTTTAATACCAGATCAGTTATTCATCTTACAAAATAAGATTAACTGAATATTATTAATTGTACAAGTCAAATAGTTATTGGTCTTCAAATCTCCAAAATGGCAACTTTACAGCAACTTTTTGGAGCATTTCTATTGGTCTTTTTTTCAATAAATTGAAAGTCTGATGCAATGTTAAGAAAAAGTAAAAAAAAAAAAAAAGGCAAAAATGGCAAAAAAAGACAACTTTTATGTTTTTTTTTTTTATGTTTTTTATTATAATTTTTTTATTGGTCTTCCAATTTGTTACTGCCAATTAACCCACCTGCTCGTAACTCCACTCAGCACTAGCAATGCTCCCGACACTAGGGGGGTAACTGCCGACAATGCGGCACGCTCTAAGGAAAGCGTCAGGTCCTCAGCTCCACCACACCAGTTAACAGATGCATGTGCCGACCAATATATCTCTTAAGAGTGATGAGGGGAGAGAGCGCCATCTACCCGCCCGGAGTGAGCGCAGCCAATTGTACTCTCTCGGGCGCTGATGGCAAAGCAGCATGGCCTTGGGCCATAACAGATACAAGATTTTTGCATAACAGCATAAGTTCATAGACTTTACAGTAGAGGTCTTAACATGGTCATGATTAGAGAGAGAACAATGAGGCAGAGACATAAACACACAGAGTAAGTGGTGTCCATCCCCCTCACCCGGCCCCTATCATAAAGCCCACGGCAGCATTTGCACTCCCGCTGCTATTGACCGCCCTCCTCTCTAATGAAGCTGCCGATAGGCTGGAACAGAGAGACAGATACTTCCCTCATGGCCCACTGCTGAGGTCAACCAGCCGGTCGGCTGGAAATCGATGCACCACTCACAGCAGCCGGCTTCCAGTGATACAATGCACCAATCTGCTTTTCACAGATTCTCAGCTGGACGGTTAACCTGAGCAGTATAATGCTCAACTCGGAGCAGAGAGTGTAATTAGAATGCACGTCCTGCTGATGTCCCAATTAATGGCGAAATCCGAAAAACCGGAGACTGATCTGTTGGGTGTGGACTGACACCAAATGCCCAGAAGTTCCTTTACCAGACTAGAAATGTGATGTTAATGGACCTTATGGCAGAAAGCCAGAAGGAGCTTCCCGTTCTTGTGTTTCAACCCCAGCATAATGTTCGTAAAGTGACAAACATTAACAAAATCGAATTCTCGTCCTTTTTACAAAGGCTGCATGTAGACCTAATGTAATTAAACGGTATACTGGTTCATGTGAATCAGTACGATCCTTCATAATACAGCACATCAGACAGCCCAGCCCTTATCTGAGTGCAGAGTGTGGGATTGCATTGGACTCATTAAGCTATAGCGCATACAATATATATAGACAAAAGTATGGGGACACCTACCCATTCCTTGTTTTCCTTGTTCTGTTGGAATAAATGTCTCTACTGTCCAGGGAAGAAGATTTTCTACTAGATTTTTTTTTAAAGAATTACTGGCCAGGATGTTGGATGAGCACCACCCAACCACATCCCCAACTCATCCCACTCACTGGACGGCGCACCAACCATCATTCCAGAGAACACAGTTCCACTGCTTCACAGCTCAATGCTGGGGGGCTTAATACCCTTCAAAGGGTAACCTTCACATGTTTATCTGCTACTGGGAGTCCTATTCTACTGGCAAGACTTCTCTGCAGGGACTAGACAAGTTGTGTATGTGTGCATGTGAACATCTGTGTCAGCAATAAATGCAAAGAAGCTGAATGCATTCATTAGAAGGGGTGTCCGCAAACATTTGGACACATAGCACATCTATAATATCATAACAACCAGAAAACAACAACCTGGACTGGTTGTTTCTCTTCTTTAAAGGAAAAGTTCAGCAAGGAAGAAATAATTGACATGATTAATGACCTTCCCCAGATGCAGTCGATCAGCCAAGATCTAAGGTTTGCTTCTTTAGCTTACAAAGGGAGATGCTAGGCTAACGCTGCTAAACAAAGCTTCTATCCATGGCATTGTTTACATAGCTTTTCCATACATTTATGACAATAATTCAGATTTTGCTTCATTTTTGCCGAGAAGACAATGGTGACAGTCTAAGTCCATTGTTTGTTAGCAATGTTAGCATAGCAACACGTCAGAGATCAGATATGACTTTGCTGATTGACTGCATCTGGGCTTAGTGATCAATCATGATCACTAAGTTCTTTGCAGAACTAAACCTTTAATGTAATGAAGCTTACACTGAGAAAACCCTTTGAAGTGCCAGCAGCCAGCAGTTATAGCCATCGCAGAAAAGTTATGCATGATTATGACTCCAGTTTGTTTTGAATTCCACCAAAACACCATTTGGCTCAGTTTTGTTGTTATTTCAGTTCCTCGGGCTGATTTGGATCCCCGCTATAAAGCGTGCTGAACAGTCCTGGCTTGCGGAGTGGTGACGTCTGTGGTGGAGCTCACAGACTGTGCATGTGTCCTGCACAGCAGGCTGGGAAGGCAAAGCCCCCCGGTTTGGTGCATCTGCCAATAGGCTGGATGGTGGTGCATTACAGCGGGTGGATTTATGGCACTGTGGCCAGCCTAACAGTGCTCTGGGGACACATTCACTCTTTCCAGTGGCCTTTCACAAAGGCCAAAACACACTGGCAGGGACAATAAAGACGACTCGGCTGGGCGCTTATTACTGTGTGACGTGCGTGTGCACTCATTCATCTAATGAGAGCGATTCCCCACAGATCACTTAACGACTTTCAGATCAACACATGTGGTGGCTCTCACCATGAGCCCTCCGACCTACCCAAATGCTGTAGTAAGTGATGTAAAAGCAACAATCCTGGTACGACTGGCCATAGCAGTGATCGTCTAGCTGCTATGTCCAGTTCTAGCAGCTGGTCTCAGGAAGGAATCTGGAGGCCTGGAGGCTTCTGAGGACTAATGGTCTTACTAGACTCATTTGCTTGCAAGAGCAACACCCAGACACACACACAAACCATATTAACAGCATTTTAATGGATGAATTTCCAATATTCATTCATCATAGAGAGGCATCATTACCAACGTCAATACCAAAGGCTGATACTGACCCCAACACTGTCTAACCTAACTACTCAACAGGTGCTTTAACACCACCTACCTGCCTTTCTATTGCGCAAGCCCCCCTCCCCACCAAAACAGCGCTACCTTGTCGAGGCATGGACTCTCTGAAGGTGTCCTGTGGTATCTGGCAGAGATACCTTGAGTTGCAGGTCCTGTTAGTTGTGAGGTGGAGCCTCCATGAGCATCAGTGATCCTTGTGAACCCGGTTTTCTTCCTTTTAGCACTTTTGGTAGGTACTGACCACTGCATACTGGGAACACCCACCTACAAGACCTACCTGCCTGATGTTTTGGAGATCTTCTGACCCAGTCATCAACCGTCTAGCTGTCACAGTTTGGTTCTCGTCAGTGTAGCTTAGATTCCTGCATCATCCTTAAGAACTGACTGTTCACTTGCTGCCTAATATGTAGATCCCACCCCTTGACAGATGCCACTGTAACCAGATAATCAGGGTTATTCGCTTCAGGAGTCAGCGGTTTTAATGTTATGGCTAATGCCATTCATTAATTTAGCCTGCAAAGCCTAAGCTTTGGGTACAGTGCCAAAAAACACTGCTATTGTCCAACTTAGCTGCTAATAATGGGAAAAACCAGCCAAAGCAAAGCAAAATTCACGATCTGCTGTTTTAAGGATGGCAAAGATTAAGGAAATCACGAGTCCCGTCTAGATACGCTTTATAAATTTGGGACTTGAACATATGGCAGTTCTGACAATCACTCCTAACCATGTCGAATTCCCACCAGCAGAGACTAGAGGGACTCTATCAGTAACACGAGTTGCAGGAATCAAGCAGTGTGGGGGAGAATCACAGAATAATAAGAATATCATGCAGCTGTCACATGGATCCCGGTGGTCTTATTACCAGTCCTCAGTGAACAGCCTGGTTTGATGGGAGAGAGTTAGGGCCAGGCACGGACAACAGCCTGGGATAATGCTCGCATGTGCTTACCCTTCTGTCACAACACATTTCAGCACAGCCAATGGAAAACCGTCAACTATTAAATTATGAGTGCATCTGTAGCACACGTAACCTCCGAGGACCCGAGTCTGGGAATGATGTCCCTAATTGTGTTTGTGGATTCTTGGAACGGAGCGCGACTCAATTAGGAAAGGCTTTTACCTCCTTCATCACTCAACAGTGAAGATCTGGTCCAAAGCAAACAAATACGGCTGTGTGTTCTGATGTGAGGTGTTGTGTAATACTGTGTGAATACATTAAGGAAACACGAGAATGGTGAAAAGTGACCCTTTTAGTTTTCCACCAAAAAACAAACAAACAAACAAACAAACACAAAAACAAAACTAGTGTCAAAATGTAAAACTTTTGAATGTAAGAACAAGCCTGCCTCTGAGTTTGACTCTCTGTTGTCCCGCCCCTCAACTAAAATGGGTTCTCTGATTGGTTCTCCATGAGTTTGGCCCTCTGTTGTCCCGCCCTTCAGCTGAAATGAAGATTCTGATTGGTTCTTCTTCTGCATTTAACTCTCTGTTGTCCCGCCTCTCAGCGAAAATGGGGACTCTGATTGGTTCTCCATGAGTTTGACCCTCTGCTGCCACACCCCTGAAAGAGAGATTTTGATTGGTTCTTCTTCTGAGTTTAACTCTATTGTCCCGCCCCTCAGCTGAAATAGAGGTTCTTATTGGTTCTTCTTCTGTGTTTGACTCTCGTTGTCCCGCCCCTCAGCTGAAATAGAGATTCTGATTTGTTCTTCTGCTAAGTTTAGCTTTGTTGCTCCACCCCCACATAAAATGAAGATTCTGATATGCATTCTGCTATGAGTTTGACTGTCTCCCTGTTCTTTAATATTAGAGTAGAGGAACAGAGTAGAACCTGTATCAGTAGGGTCCTGGACCACAGGCCCAGCGTTTCCCTGCCCTTGTGTAGAACCTTTACCTATGAGGAAGTTAGGAATGATTGGGATATGTGATGGTATTATATGCTTTTAGAGTAGATTGTGAATATCATCAGCACCTAAAAATGTAATGCAGTGGTTCTCCATCACTGTGTTCATCATTAGAACATATCCAAAGTTCTCCTCTCTCATGGAGTCTAGTATTATT
>NC_132890.1:4735164-4762664 GCF_030463535.1 Salminus brasiliensis
TGGGGGGTTGGAGGAGGAGGGGGGCATAATGATAATATCTCTTTTCTCAAACAAACGGCTCACATTCATTATTGATGGGAACATGAAGGGCGTGAATAATTCACCGTGAATTTCTGTAGAAAGAAACGCAAAACAAACACACTATTTCCCTCCATTACACTAAACCCACACTCACCAGGACACACACTCCGAAACCACTGCTGATGGAACGGAAGTGCTCGCTCAGCTTAGACCCGGCTGAGCTCACACTGCTTTAAATGAACGAACATGAGGCATGGATGAGCTCATGACTCAGGTTCCACAGGTTGGAGAGCTTGGAGTTCGGACCCCTTATTGGTCTTATTGTTTGTTTGGGGCCACAGGGGCGGTGGGGTTGTTACCCACTAGACTGAATGACTCAGTACCAGCAACAGATATTACACGTGGAATCAGTCCTAATAGCCGCTAATTTGTTTACTAGACCTTAATTAGATTGTGAGATATGGACACTATATGGACAAAAGTATTGGGACACCTGTTTACTCATTGTTTCTCCTGAACTGAAGAGTTTCTCCTGCTTTTGTTGGAGAAACTGTCTCTACTGTCCAGGGAGGAAGGCTTTCTTTCAAGTTTGGAGGAGCATTGCTGTGAGGATTTGGTTGTATTCAGTGACAAGAGCTTAAGTGAGTTGAGATGTTGGATGCTGATCACCACCCCACTTAATCCAGAACTCCACAACATCCGGGGCACCAAGCATCATTCCAGAGAACACAGTTCCTCCACTGCTCCACAGCTCAATACTGGGGGGCTTTATACCCCTCTAGCCCACACCTGGCATTAGGAAGCATGGTGCCAATAGGTTCATGTTGATCTGCTCCTGCAGAGAGTCCTATTCTATTGGCAGTGCTTCTCTACGGGACTGGACAAGCTGTGTGCAGAAGGTGAAGGTAGTAGGAAGTTAAAGCTAAGCTTGTTATCAGATCAGTTTTCAAGCCACGGTGGAGGGAAAAAATAAAGAGCTGAGTTGAGTCAGAATCTTTCACCAGCACTGAAGTGCCAGGATGCCAAAGCCGCAGGATATCACCCGATGAGTGCACTTGGTTCTCATCTATCACAGTGCCAGGCTTCCTGAAGCAGAAGATTTGAGATGCCTTGCAGAGCTCTAATGCTGAACCGTTCTTTGGGAGTATCAATGCTGCAAGGCTGGGGATGCACAGACAAAAGATTTGTAGAAGATTCATCCTACAGTTCAGAGTCCGTGTTAAAAGTTCATTCTTAGTCAGTCTCCAATTTAGAAGATCCACCACATGAGCAAGAATTACAGTAGTACTGTCAGCCCTACAGGGGGTAGTCCTATCAGTCTCACACACCTCACTCTGAGGGTTCATAGTAGGGCTGGGCGATATGGTAAAAATCCTATAATGATTACGATATGATAAAATATCATCATATTGCCCAGCTCTAGTTCATAAGCATCTGTTCATATTAGGGGGCTCAACAGACTTCAAGGAGAAGGCCCCTGTGCCGGCCAACATCGCTTAAGAGTGATGAGAGGAGAGAGCGCCGTCCACCCACCTGGAGAAAGCCTGGCCAATTGTGCTCTCTCAGACTCCAGCCGCTGATGGCAAAGCGGCATGGCTCGGGATTCGAACTTGTGACCCTCGTACCATAGTGGTTGCACATTAGACCGCTGAGCCATTCATTTTAGCAATCGCAGCTAAAGCAGTCTACAGCACAGAAGGTAAATAAATCAAATGTTCAAACATTATCACACTGCTAATACTGTTTATTTACTGCCTCTAATCTCTAATCTGAATATTATTTTTAATTTAAGTTAGATATTAGTATCTATCTAGTATGTCTAGACATCCAATGCACTACTGAGCTCTTACTGGCCAAGCTCTCCCTGTCACTATCAAGATGAAGGATGTCTAATAAAGCAAAGCTGGACCAAAATAGCCACTGTCTGAAAGTATAGTACTCATATATACCCACATACAGAAACCCAATCACAAGAACACACACACACACACACTCACATCCAGGGCTTGGTGTGCCCTCGGGGGATTTAATAAAGCAAAATGGTGTGCGAATGTGTCTGTGTGTCTGGCTTTCCCTGCTTTTCCATGGTGTGTTTAGGCTGGATAAGACAAAAGCATTTTGCAGCGTGTAGCCAAGTAGCTTTATTCAGCATGTTAGTCATTATGAAAGGCATTGTATCCACATGTAAGCACAATTAAATGTGTCTCTATGTTACTTTGAAAAGCCAGCGCGACCGCTCGGTTGAGTTGCCCAATTAGGGTAAACAAAATTGAATGCTGATTGGATGATGTTAGCTCCGCATATGCGCTGCACAAGATCATACTGCTCTTTACATCATAAGATATGAGCTAATAGGTAGCTAGGTAGGTAGCTATAAACATTAGGCTACATTTTATTTTTAATATGTATGAGGCTGTAATTGAAGGAATGACTGTGCTGTATTTACTGACCGTAATACAGTATTACTTAGTTAGTTCATGCCTAGAATTACCCTATCTGGGCAAGTCAACCAGCTGGTTGACCTGCGTATCTGCTTCCTGAATCAGTTGTCTTTAAAAATATAATAAATAAATAAAAAGTTGCTGCTAAATCAGGATCCAAGGACACAATTTTACAAAAAAATATCTGTATATGTCAGTAGTTCTGTTAAAGGTTTATTATCAAACTTTTATCCATAATTCGTTCATCCCCCCGCCCCCTACAATGCTAACGGTCATTTTTCAAATCTGTTTGACAAGCTATATTTGAGCAAAATCTTTTATTTAAACCAGCTTACAGAGTCAGACTCTGACCACATGTAGGAGGAAAACAGGCCTCGGTGAGAGTACAAGCCCTGAGGAGCGCAGTTTGCACAGTCTAATGTCGAACTAGGTGTCTTTTTCACGTAATGGGCTCATGCTGGAGGAGGGGTGAACTCTTGGAACCCAGCAAGGACACTGCATCTCCAGAGCCCAACGAGAGAGCACACACTGCCCCAGCAAGTGGGTGGGGTCAGAGGGTGGACGCGAGTAATTTCACCAATAGTACTGGAAAAGGCTATTCAATAATGCATGGCCTGAACAGAGAGGATCAAAATCAGGCCCTAGACCACCAGGAAGAGAGCCAAGCTTCCAACTGATACTGGTTTCACACACACACAGACACTCTAACATTTACACACACACACATGCAGACATCAGTGACCTATAGAAAAGTTCTTCAGCAAGGTAAAATGAATGAAACTGGTGGACAGTCATTGTTAGCTGCCTTAATAAAAAACAGTGTCAGTGTGTTGGTTGGTCACTGGGTTTAAAGGTTGGGCTTGGTTTAGGCTTAGGCTTTGAGAGAAAATGCGCCATATAGAGCCATATAGAAAGTTAGCAAATGGTCATCTTACTGCTTTGCTTGTATGGTCATTACTCTTCGTCTGCCGACCTGAAGTGGTCACTCTCCTTCTTCTTTGTCTGTTTGACTGCCAACTATACAGTAATACAATGAACCCTCTGGAAAGTGCAGATAGTCGCCCACCTTTGCAGAGAGTCGACACCTTTTCCCCCTTTGTTGTGTGATGACCTTCAACCCCCCTCATCTTCATCCCCCTCCTACTCCTCCTTAAACTCATCTTCTTCATCCTCACCTTCATCTCCCTCATACCCCTCCTTAAACTCCTCCTCTTCTAAACCCCCCCCCCACACACACAGTTCCCAATGTATATAAGGTCCTCCCTCCCCTGGATTAGATTAGACCGGATTTGATCAGACTAGGCTGGGTCGGACAGGCCTGGAATGGACTGGAATTGGATTTTCTCTCTGCCTGTGAATAAACTCCAACGCTAAAGATCCAGTCTCCTGACTCCTGAATCTGCCTCCTGTATGCCGGATTTCTAACAGCTTGGAAAACTCGTATTATATAAAGGTAGTCATGTAAATATAAGGAATATGCATATGGGACTATGTATGGACACACGTCCTGACATTGCATAAATCCAACCTACGTGGATCCTGTTGTTATATCGTCACTGGCAGGGTCACTGTCATGTTCCACTTTATGAACTAATCTAAATCTGGCAGCTGGTCTTTATATACTGTATGATAGAAAGCAATGTTAGAAATAATCCGATCCCATGAACACACACATACACACATGTCCTTCCCGATCAGACACAGCCGAAAGCATGTCAAAGCAACGAGCGGTTCCCTGAAGGGAAGAACGAACACTGCATGTTAACGACAAGCTTTCCAGCTGGCTTCATGCACGGCACGGCACTAAAACCAGAAATTACCCCGGCTGTTAACCTGTTGCATTCAGCTGCTGGGCATGTGGCGTCCCCCTGGGTGACGTCTGGCACTGATGACCCGGGTACCGAGTAAAAGCAATGTGGGTCAGCAAATCTGGCAGCTCACACTCAAAGAGAAATAAATCAGAGTGCGTTGGTTTTTAAGAGCAGAAGGCATTGATGAAATGTTGATAAAGTATAAATAAAACATTAATTGCGTATTTATAAAACATCAGTAAAGCATGGGGACGGTTGCGCCTTGCTTCTCGGGTCAGGGGAAACTGGATCTGCTTCTTTGCATCGTTCTAGCTCACTGAACTGAATGAGTCTGATGGTATCTGATGGTTTGTTAATGTTATTTTGTGATAAATGAACATTGATTGATTCGTTAAGGGGAATCTAAAGGTGTGCTACAGAAGCCGGGCCAGGTCAAATCATATTTATATATAAGTGATAAGTGATGTTTAATGATGAGTCCACATGTCTGGCAGTAATCATGCCTGGGTAGCTAGAGAAATGGAACCCATTTGCCAACTGAATTTGGTTAACTGGTTGATTTAGTAGCTAAGGGAGTATCGGCTTTTAATCTGATTTTAATCCCCAATCCAGCATCAATTCTATGTTTAAACCATGGCATGCAGAGCGCCACCTGTTGTCCTCAATGCACCATTAATGGACATTATCGTCACCCGGCTGCAGCAGTGTGGACGTTCTCAGAAGGTAAATAAAAGAGTTGAAAGTCTGCAGAGTGGAGCTATTTTACAGTGGAACGTGAAAACAGACCATAATATCTGAACCTTTAAAAAACTATCACTGAGTGGAGGCTAAGGCTAATGCTAATCCACACACGCATGCTATAGAAACCCAAATCACAGTACATACCCCCACTATAAACCAGTTTCACATCCACACAGTGGGAATGGGTAACAGTTTCAATGGACAGCTAAACATGCTTGGAGGAGAACTAGTTCAGAACTTGATCCCTGTCTTGATCAACGTCTTCATTACTGGCTCAATCACTGGCTCAATAACTGTCTCAATCACTGGCTCAATAACTGTCTCAATTGCAGTCTTGATCACTGGCTCATTTACTGGCTCAATTGCTGTCTTAATCGATGTGTCAATCACTGTCTCAATCGTAGTCTTGATTAATGCCCTAATTAATGTCTCAACCAATGTCTCAGTCACTGTCTCGAACAATGTCTCAGTCACTGTCTCAATCGCTGGCTCATTTGCTGGCTTAATATCTGAATGAATCACCGTCTTGATCACTGGCTTAATTGCTGTCTCAAACGATGTGTCAATCACTGGTTTAGTCGTTGTCGATCAATGCCTCAATCACTAGACTGATCGCTATCTCAATTGCTGTCTCAATCTCTGTCTCAATCAATGTCTCAATCCCTGTGTCAATCACTGGCTCATTTGCTGTTTCAATCTCTGGCTGAATTACTATCCTGATCACTGGCTCTACCACTGTCTCGGTCACCGCCTCTATCTCAATTGCTGTCTCAATCACTGGCTCAAACGCTATTTATGAACTGTCCAAGAGCTCACTGATGCCTCTCAGATGCCTGAAAGGCATTGAGCAGTCTAAATGTCTGGAGTCAAAATTCAATAGCTTATAAGATGTTGGTCACCTGGTTGTTGACTGGCAGTGAGTGATGACAAGCCACAGCCAATGAGAGCAGACAGACTTGTTGGAGATTGCTCCTGGGGAAAGATCTTGTCATTTGTGACCCTCTGTTGCCGATCAGTCATCTTCAACAACTTAAAGATTGCTACTTACAAGACAACAAATGGTGTAGTGTGAACAGTGCAGTAGACCACTCTGAAAGTCATCACGTTAAATGGAGGGGAGGAGGGGTAGGCCATCCTACAAATGTCAAATGTGCTCTCTGGGACTCCCAGCCAAGGATGGCCGTGGCATTACCATGGACTGAACTCTGATAGGACCAACACTTAGACAGTTGCGCCACTCAGGAGCTCTCCTGCTATCTTCATTTCACAAGTTTGTAAACCTCAGGTTTCTCCATATCTTCCACCGACACACAAAAAGACTGATGTGATTTCAGACAGTTAATGTAAACACAGTGTGGTAGGATAGAGAAGAGAAGACCCACACACTGGTGCAAAACAAGATTTCTGGCCCACAGAGAAAGGAAACAAGAGACCCCATCATAACCTAAACACAAAGCAAGCCACTCTGAGTCACAGCATATTGTTATGTGCCATATCAAAAGAATCCCACAACAAAGCCTGAAGCTCAGCATCTCTCCCTCTCTCTGTTGCTCTCTCGATAGCAATGACACACATATCTTAAGCAACACACTGCATAATATATACACAAGCACGGGTTCAAAAGGAGTCTAGCATTTTAGATGGGCCTCAGTTTCTCAAGAAAAGCAGTCTTGCTGTGAACTTGATGTGATGTTTGTGAAGGGAAGGAAAAAGGCTTTTCAGATAAAAAAAAATACACAATATTCAGTTCACTTACAGTTCTGTACATTAAAAGTGGCTGCATTAAAAACTGCCCCTTCTGTTAACGGAGAACATGGCCATATAATATGGCTTGATGAAACTGTCATGTGAGTCCGGAGTTGGGGTTTAAACGCTTAAATAATTATGCCAATCAAAATGATCCAACAATCCCCCCATTGCAAATTACATTAGGTAACTTTCAGCTGTTTGCAATAGACCAATTTAAATACCTGGACATAACCAATAGAACAAGTGCTTTCTCCAAATTGAACACCTACTGCCACTTTTAATGACAACTGAAGTCTCAGACATGCGTCTTTAGTACTAAGTACAGCACCGTTTTACTGCTGTCACCTGCTGCAAATGTAATGCATAGCCAGACACCAACTTCTGGCAGTGTTCCTGAGAATTTGTAGCCCATTCCTCATGGGCAGTAGCCTCCAGTTCACTAATATCCTTGGGTTTGCTGCTGCAACCGCCGTCCTCAAACCACCAAAGGTTTTTTTATGGGGTTCACGGACTTGTTGGATCATTGTCCTGTTGGAAGATCCAATTAAACCCAGGCTTCAGCTTCCTCACAGAAGGCATGATGTTTTCTCCTGGGGCTTCCTGATACTTGATTGATTCCATCTTGCCCTCCCTCCACATGCTGCAGGTGTCCAGTGCCAGTGCCAGAAAAGCAGTCCTGGAGTCACTGTCTTGCTTTCCCACTGGACAGTTATCCCAAGTATACCTGAAAGTCCACCAAGTTTTATAAGAAGTCCTGGAAGATTCTGGAGTGACCGTCACAGTCGCTTGACTTGAACCCCACAGAAAATGAAACTTTTCAGGGCTGATTTGCTTCCTCTGGCACTGGAAACCTGCAGTGTGTGGAGGAAAGGCAAGATGGGTTCAATCAAATCGTGGAATCATCACGCCTTCTGTGAGGAAGCTGAAGCTTGGGCATCATTGGACCTTCCAACATGACAATTACTCCAAGCATACCTCAAAGTCCACCAAGGTTTGTTTCAGAAGAAGTCCTAGGAGACCGTCACAGTCGCTTCACTTAAACTTCATGGAAAATCTTTGGAGAAGAAGGCGGTTGCAGCAGCAAACCCAAGAAAATGTTTGAATTTTGCTTAAAAAATTATTGTTTTTAATTATAGTTGAATAATTTTTACAGAATTAGATAGTTAGCACACTCAGTTCCTCAGTACAGTAAAGCCAGCATACACTAGTATAATATAGTTATCAGGAGGACTGGGACTGGGATGTTCAGACAGAGAAAATCAGTTGCTTTAGTATCTAAATTAACTCAAATGAACGGCCATGTCTTATACAGTATTAAATGACTGACCTGGTTATGTGTGTGTGGGGTGGCAAGTCGCTGTGTTAAACTGGTCCAGACAGAAGTCGAGGGCTAAATTTAGTTCCCAGTCCAGCCGTGAATATAGCGTAAAGCTATCAAGTTCTTGCTATGGAATATCATACTGTACAGTCCAGGCCAATTTTCCTCCTGGAACCATTAACTAACTACACATTGCAATCCTGGTTCTGGATGGAATAAATACAGGGAGCGACGAGTTCTGCAGATAACTTAGTCACTGTCATTTCTGTTGGATCTGCTACAACACAAGACAACACAGTGATAAATGACGTTGTCCATCGCTGGAGCAGGTAACATCCGGAAGGCACAGAAATAAACTCATTCGATGTGCTGAGTCTGAATGAAGGTGTCAGGAATTCTGACTGATCATGGAGAACAGAGCTGCTGAGATCGGAGCGAACCCAGACCCTCAAAGTGACCGACTGCTATGTAAACCACGAAGGACAGCAATACAACATTGTGACTGACTCCAGAACATCATCCTTAAAAACACAGGCAGACAGAGGACAGGAAAAGCATCAGATCATATCAGATGAAGCACTGAGAAAGCAAGGAAGGAAGGAAAGTGCAGAACGAATTTCCCCAGAACAGCTAATTCAAGAATACCGAACAAATAGGTCCTAAAATGCAGCGGCAGCAGAGAAACACCGAGCAAATGACATCCGCACACATGCCAACGGCAAGGCAAAAGCCAGAACTAGAGTAGTCAACAGAAACCGGAGCCCAAATCCCAGAGCCACTTGGCCTGACACACAGGACAGTTGGAATGGGTGTAAAATGAAGCAGAGGCTTAGAATAAATATGGGCTTGGAACTCGCTGGTACAGTGACCTGAGAGGTATGATGCATTTGACAAATTAAGAGATGCGGCATCAGCAGAAGCATAAACTGGGAGAGGAAATGGCAGGCTGAGCGAGCAAGCAGGACTGTACAATGTGGAGAAACTCAAAAATATGTCAACTATTTTAGAAAAGGCAGAGGTGTCAATGTATGAAGTACAAATACTTCATTATCTTAATTAAGTAGAAATGTTGGTTATGTATGGTTCATCATCATTAAAAAAAAAACCCTGTCCAGATAAATCTCTCCATCCAGAAAGTGTGAATCTGATCGTGGTTGGATGAGAAGTATTAACAGACACCATTCTGACTCCCTATTGGTTTATAAGAGATCCATCACACCTGCACACGTCCCGTCACTCTCCAGCGAGCTCACAGCAGACGTCTGTAGTCTAGTATGAAGACTGTGTCCGTGGCAGAGACTCAAGAGACCTGCAGTGAAACGTCCCGACTAAGCCCCACATTTACATTCCAATAAAGCTTATTGATCACACGCCTCTGATTAGCTTTCAGCTGATTATCATTAGCTTTTAGCCTAGCATGTATAAATATACACTTTCGTTACCAGCCTTTCGCTTCAGCGCATGTCAGCGGACACTGGCACAGGAAAGACTGCTGTCTTGAGGCCTGGTTCCTGCAGCACTCCGCGTTTCCATAACTAGCAGGGTCTGGAGGTGATGAGCTGATGAGCACCATATTTTTCCAAAGTGGCCTTTGCATTGAGTGTGTCAGTTTTAGCAGGTGGGCTGGGTGTATGTAAATGTCTGGGGGCGTTAATAGAGTTTAACAGCGCTACGGGAAGTTAGCTATGTGCAGAGCTATGGTTAACTCATTAATAAACTCATCTGAACCATTTAAAAGGGTGTCTTATCAGAAAGTGGTACATTAAATATCTAAAAATATTCATAAAAGGGAAGTCAGATAAACTACAGCATGACATAACACAATTCCCAACGATAATCAGCATGAAGAGACAGGAAAAGCACTGACCAAAGCCACCAACAATAAGCCGTATATTTCCAAGTTTGCATGGTTTGAATGGCAGAAGAGCTTCAGGGTCATCTTAAAAAATAACCCTCTCAAACGACAAAGCTCCAAACCCGGCCTGAAACACCTTTTTCACTTTAAAACAGATCAGGGTGATGCAGAGATGATCCCACAGGCCCACCTGCCGCTCACCGAAACACGACCGGACATTTGACGGATGGCCTGAGCTCAGTCGCACCTTTCTATAAACGCCTCTCTCTAACCTGCAACTCCACAAACATGATTATCCAGCCAAACTGCTTACTGCCCCACAGCCCTGATCCCTTCAGAGACCCCCACTGCATGGCAAAGTGCGAGAAATATGGCTTGGTGTATCATTTTAACTCTATATTATATGTTAAACTGCAGTACTGTGGGTTCCAACTTTCTGAATTATTATTATGTGGTAAATGTGAGATTTCATGATCCATTATATCATTTCTTAACTCATTGAATTATCCTCCTCCTATTACTGCCTTCTCTCATAGCAACTGTTGTAATGCTGGATAGCGCTACAGTAGGATGGGGAAATGGGGGCAAAATAGTCCAGAATAGATTGTTTAGATTAAACCCAGATTAAACACTTTATACCACTTTTTAATTTTATAATTATTTATTATTTATGTTTTTTAGGATATCCCAATTCCCATCCAGTAAACTAAGTAAGACTCCCCCTATCACACCAAACCTAATCCACCCCACATGATCCAACTAATTACTGCTATTGGAAGTCCCAAAGTGGCTAAATGTGGTGTATTATACATTGGGATAGAGGTGGACTTTGCTAGAAGGGTCACTCTTATACAGGGTTGTGCGTTGGATAAGCCTGCTGGCTGAAAGAGGGGACCACCCAAGTACGTGCTAGGCTCATGGCTTTGCCAGCCGGTAATATGGTCATTTAATGTGGCTAATGTTACTGTGGTCATTAACAACCCCTTACTTTTTGTAAACAAATGCAATCAAATGTGGCTCTGTTTAAGTAGCGTCTTTCCATAAAATGACCGCCCATGATCACGCCATGGTGTCCAGCGGCTATTCCCCCAGAACACCAAAGGAGTATGGGAAAGAAGGCAGGGCTAAAAGGCTGCTGGCGTCGCTTCAGCTGTTCATTTAGAAACCCAGTGTGTTATCCACTGTGCTACAAAGCAAAAGCCTGGATGTGGTATTTCACTGAAACAACATCCCTTCATTTCTGAGAGATTTTCTTCTGTATTCAACACACACACACACACACACACATAAACACACACAAACACGTTTCTACTTTTGAGCCAACCTTCCAGGTTCAAAGGCTGGAATGAGTGTACCGGGGGAAGCCCAGCACATCTGCAGCAGCACACACACACACAGACTCTCAAAGGCAGACAATTCATCTATCAGCGGTGCCATCCAAAAGCAATGCCAGCTGGCCCACACACACACACGGATAAACACAAATATATTTATACACACCACACATCTGTGGTCACAGCCATAGCAGGGCAATGGGAGAGTGAAGGCTGGAGTGTGCATTACTGTGTGAACTAACGTCAAGCAAAACAATCAGCCCCACTTAGACTATAGAACCATATCAGCTTAATATCGTGGACCGCGGTATTTACAAATTATGACGATATCTGTACTTCACATTACGGTGTGTCTGATATGTCAAATGTCTGTCATATGTCTCTCCAGTACTTCATTCATTCATGTGGATTTAAGATATATAACCAGCATAGGTCCTGGGACAGGAACTCTGTAAGGGGTGACGTGAGGATCACTCGTGCACGTCTGTCTTTTTAACAGTGCTCAGGATACGTTTCCAGTGTTCACAGTATGTGGAGCTTTTACATTTGTGTGAACTGGGTATGTGCTGAGCCTACCTCCAGAGCTTTTGCCCGTTTTTTTAGGAAGTTCTCTATATTCCGAGCTGCATTTTCCACCAGCTTTGCTGCATTGTTGGGTTCCAGAGTGAAGTAATTTTGATTATCCATGTAAATCTGCAACCAAGAAGTGAGAATACATTAGATGGCGACACCAATAGACTCCAAAGTGATGCTTGGCCACATTGTACCAGACATTTGATTTTGGAAATGCAACAAAAGTAGGGTCTAATAGTTTCTGACTGATAACTCGGTAAAAACACAGAGGAATTATGTGAAACCTTTAAAAACCCCAAATGTGAGAAGAAGATAACCATGTATTCTTGCCATTTTTGTCATTGACATTATTATATGACATTAAAATATTACTTTTTTTATAAAGTAAAAAACACAAATTGGATGCAAATCTACCTCATTATATAAATAACTATGTAATAAATTGCCTTTAATCGTATAACAGAACACCTGTAAGGTCTACAACTCTAAACACCTTAAACAATTAACCCTCTGGAGTCCAAAATGTTTGCATGTGTTCTTAAATTCACCTTTAAACACACTGGCTTATAAAATAATACCCACATGATATATATTAACATGTTCAGAAGAATCTCAGCTCTCGCAATAGCGAGACCCAATGTGACCTAGAGCACTGTGTGAGGTGATACTCCGAACCTGAACCTGCAAAATTAAAATCAGATTTTAGAAATTCTTCATATTTCCTGTGAAAACACACTGTTATTTACGTGGACAGATTGTCTTGGTGCTTGAAATGGGTTTACCAGAGTCTTAACTTCAAAAAAGCAGTGGAACGTATGAATATTACATTATATAAACGGCGAGAGGCAGAAGATGAGTTTCTAGGTGTCCACTGGTCAGTTTCACAGAAAACCATAGACACAAATCCAGCAAGTACAGATGAGAGGCAGAGACGAGTGTCTCGACCCGTCTTCACAGCCTCGTAAGTCTGGATGTGAATCATGCACACTCAGGAAACGAGGTGCATTGGAAAGGGTGCGCTCTACAGATTCAGGAAATGTCTGAACCGTATTTCCACACTGTATTACCACAAAGATATTAATAGAAACATCGAGAAATGTCTAATTTGATGTAACAGCATGTTTATAGACTCCAGAGGGTTAAATCTTCTTGTACTGGGGTTAGTTTTCCAAACCGTACATTTAATATCAGATTCAGAAAAGTGCCCAAGATCATAAAATCTTAAAACTAATACATTTTCTTTCCCAAGGCAAAACCGTCTGGAGGCTTATTTGACATCACAGGAGTCGAGTGTGTTAAAGCATTAAACTGCCTCAAGTTCAGGAGAAAATGTGGGAAAAGACACAGATCTGATTTCAGCTGAAACTCCACTCTAATGTGGTTAGGTCAGGGTTCAGGTTCCATTCACAGGCTGTGTGTGTGTGTCTGTGTGTGTGTGTGTGTACATGTAATGGTTGGATTTTTTGATTGGTGTCTAACCTGTGCAAGGCTTTTTCCTGCGCTGGCTGTATCTGCCAGATTGACCAGTTCCTGCTGCATCTGATCCACCCACTCCTTTATCCTGCAAGGAAAGACAGCATTAGAACTAAGAGTATACTGGATACAAGCAACACACATATACACAAACTCACTGCCACTGAAATGTCTGGGGATATCTTGCCTTTCACATCTTGTTAATCGTTATAGATACTTAAATTAGTCTGAAATGAATATTGATTAAATTCCCTTTCATTTCCCCTGACGCCAACTTCAACCTCAGCCTAAAGCCTACGCCTAGCTCCGGTGCCAAACCTAACCGTAACCCTTCCACTGGTGAGAAAAGTATTGGGACGCCTACTCATTCACTGCTTTACACCCCTCTATCCCACGCCTGGCATCAGGCATGGTGCCAATAGGTTCATGTAAATCTGCTCCTGGGTGTTCTATTCTATTGCCAATACATCTCTACAGGGACTAGGCAAGCTGTGTGTGTGTGTGTGTGCATGTGTGTGGTGTGCATTTGCACAGCTGTGTCAACAATGGAAAATTTCATTAGAAGGGGTGTCCACAAACATTGGGACATATAGTGTAGTTTGTAGACAGTATAGTGGGAATCAGAAAAATGGATGATTCAAATAATGTGAGACCTAATAATTCTGCCGCACCACCACCCCAATGACCCGTTTGGGAGTTCGGACCACTGGACCAGACTCCTCCTCTGAAAAGTAGAGCTAGGAATGAGAGATATTGCCGAGTTAAAGGGAGGCGGTGGCTGGCTTAAGTCCTTACTCTCCTAGAGCCAGGAGCATTGCTAGGGGGAGCTACGTACAGGCGGGGGATGCACCGATCCGATATTAGGATCGGATATCGATCTGATATTAACAAAATTAGCCGGATCGGGTATTGGATAATTAGGTCGATCCCCGGAATCAATCCTTTCACTTAAACTGGTTGGTGTGAGACTGCACTACATGTTTACATGTTTGCAGTTTTTGGTTGCTGCTTGTACTTTTGACCAAGTTACAGATTTATTCTCAGGTTCAGCTGATAAAATTTATTTGTAATTACTGTTTATGCTAAATATTTAAAAATAGGATTGATTACTGGTTGTGTGTTTGACAAAGCGAAGCTACTAGTACTACAACTACTTATTTTATAAAGTTTTGATACATTTTGTTGATACATTTGATTCATTTTAATATATTTTAAGATGTTTGACTGTTTTGAATTTGAATGTTGAGTCAAGGTCCTGCACCATTGTTTATTTTAGTGACAAATAAATAGCAATTTAGTACATTTATATACTTGTGTTAATAATAATTTTGTTTTACAAAGTTAGTAAAGTAATGTTTAAGTCAATCCTGATGCCTTAAGTCTCTCCCACATGGTGAGATATACTGTTTATTAATTCAACAATTAATGGTATCGGGTATCGACTGATATGCAAAGTTTATGTATCTGTATCGGTATCGGAACTGAAAAAGCTGGATCGGTGCATCCCTACTTCCAAATTTGACCAACATTTACATATACTGTGAGAAAAAAGAACACACACACACACACTCACACACACACACTCACAGATCCAACAAGAAGATCGACTACAGAACTGTTAAAGGTCCCTCCGCCTGGAACAGCAAGCCAGCAACTCTGGGATCAAGCCTTTACTGTGCTGAACTCAGAAGGAGGAGGTCAAAATATTGTTCCCCTAACCAACCAAGCATAAGCCCTGATCCCCCCCTCACACACACACTCGTGCCCTCTGCTCGATTGCTTGATGTATCTGCAGTGATGGACCAAATGGCTGATCTTCACATCAAAGTGCCAAAGAGGCAAAAGTTCAGCAGCCCCATTCAGACACCTCAGATTGGCTCTGTTCTTGTCTGTGGAGACCAGGACCTCACAATGCTCAGCAGAATAACAATCCATGCTCTCTCTCTCTCTCTCTCTCTCTCTCTCTCTCTCTCTCTCTCTCTGCCTCACACATACACACACAGCTTGTGCACAACACTTTAATATGGCCTCAAAGGTTCTTGATGCTGAGTACGGACGGCTGAATCTGTTTAATCTAACACGGCTCCGTTTATTGGTTTTGGTTCTCTGGTTTTTGAGATCCTGCCTCTTTATTTAGCTTTATGTTGCACGCAAACTTTGCGAAAGGCGTTTTCATTACGCGGAGAACGTTCCGGACAGAGTAAGCTGACATCTTTATTACAAAAAGTTTCATTTTCTCATGCGTATCCAATCTCGCTAAATCTCACCCCTGTGCTGTAGCAGATATCAGCATTTCCCACCACACACAAATGCAGAGTAAACAGGAGGCCTGTGTGAAATATCACAGGGTAGCACTGGACAATATCATATTGAGACTATATTTCTACAGTAAATGTCCAGAAGTATCCATAAAAGTAATGCACTGAGTCTGAATTTCCACATGAAGAAATCATATTACCTCATAATACAATTATTGCAGAAAGTAAGTAAACTCTCTCTGGATAAACATGAACCCACTGGCACCATGTCTAACGCCAGGTGTGGGCTAGAGAGGTATAACGCCCCCCAGCATTGAGCTGTGGAGCAGTGGAAGAACTGTGTTCTCTGGAATGATGATGATTGTGCTTCATCCAATACTTCTGGGATGAGCTGGGAAGATGGGGATGAGTGGTGATCCTCCAACATCCTGACCTCACTAATGCTCTTGTCGCTGAATGCAATCAAATTCTCACAGCAATCCTCCTCCAAAATCTAGTAGAAAGCCTTCTTCCCTGGCCAGTAGAGACAGTTACTCCAACAAAAGCAGAATCAACTTTTCATAATAACCTTGATTTCAGAAGAAACACTGAATTAGAGCATTGTCCCAATACTTTTGTCAATCTAGCACTTACACAGATCAGCTCTGACATTACAACCACCTGCCTATAGTGTGAAACCCTCTTGTGCCACCAAAATAGCTCTGAGCCGTTGAGGCACAGACTCCACAAGACTTCTGAAGGTGTCCTGTGGTGTCTGGCACCAAGACAAACAATAGTTGTTGAGGTGCTGCGGCCTCCATGAGGATTCGTCCAAAGAGCCTTGGACGCCTCTGACCCCAGTTACCTGTTCACCGGTTGTCCCATCTAGGGACACTTTTAGTAGGTACTGACCACTGCATACCAGGAACACTCCAGAAGAAGACCTGCATGCGTTTTGGAGATCGTCTAGCCATCACGATTCAGCCCAAATTCAAAAGTTGTTGTGTGGTGAAACTCAGAGGTATTGATATAGGGCTGATCCTCCCACTGCCTCTACTCTCCTTGATATTCAGTAGACATTGGAACACTGCTGGAATTTGACTGCATTGAGCCACAGGAGCGATCGTGGAGTCAGGCACTGGGTTTGGCTGTTGAAGTCTGGATCACGGACACTATTGATCCCAGAGATGTTCGATAGGGCTTCCTCACTCCAGAGAGCAACACTCAACTGCTCCACAGTTGAGTGCTGGGGAGCCTTAGATCCCTTTTTGCCGAGGCTTGACATTGCACACAGTAAATTTGCACTAGTATGGTTGGTCAGTAACGTCTTGCTCTTAAATAGCTGATGGACATTCACCAATCATCCATAACATTGTGTAGGTCCCCCTCATGCTGCCAGAACAGCTCTGAACCCTTAAGGCATGGACTCAACAAGACTTTTGGAGGTATCCTGTGGTATCTGGTTGTGAGGTGGAGGCCTGCAATGAGGTCGTCCTTTCTTGGAGGAGTTTTGGTAGGTGCTGACCGCTGCATACAAGTCAGAAACCCCACAAGACCAGCCTGTTCGATATCTGCCTAATATTGCTAATATACACTATGTGTCCAAATGTTTGTGGACACCCCATCTAATGAATGCATTCAGCTACTTTAATTCTCAACCATTGCTGACACAGCTTGTCTAGTCGAGAAGAGAAGCACTGCCAATAGAATCTCGCTGGAGCAGATAACCTTGAACTTACAGGCACCATGCTGGCTAGAGGGGCTATAAAGCAACACCCCCCACCCCCACCCCCAGCATTGAACTTCCCAAAATCTTGCAGAAAGCCAGTTAAAGACAGTTATGCCAACAAAAGCAGGATTTCTGAAGAAACAATGAATAAGCATGTGTCCAAATACTTTTGTCCACATTCAAACATGACTAAGCCCTCTCTACACACCAAAACTGCAGTATAAAAACTCCTTTTTAAGCCTTGTCTTATTAGAGGAAGCTCCCTAATGCTTCAGAAGATAATGTGAACGCCTTGATGTGGCAACACACTCACAACACACTCAGCATGAGCGTTAAACATCAGGATGCTCACAGCCCGCGATAAAAGACTGCTGTTTGCTATGTGTAAAAGCTTTTTATTTATTTTATTTTTTTCAAAGAAAAGAACTCACTTCAAGCCTCCCAACACAAGCTAATGGCACCCTTCAGCGCACCCCTCCTTCTACAACGCCAGAATGAGGGATGGGAGAGTGATGAATGGCAGAGTTCAAAGAAAGAGGTGCGAATCTGTCTCCTGTGAAGCACACTCAGCGGCCCTATCATCTCCTCAGCGCTCCTTAGGAAACGGAAGCTCCGAAGGACCGCATCCACTCGGGGCCTGTCTGCTAATGGAGGGCAGCACACCAGTGCCTCATAATAAACAGAGCTGGATCGCTCAGTGGGCGCTTTATCCAGCCCATGTCGAGCCTGTTTGCACAGTGGGAGAGGTGTGTTTGACAGCAAGTCTCTAAAACACCACACAGTATTCCTGCATCTGCTGGACAGAGGGAGGCTCTGCATTACGCCAGTTATTTGGCAAATGGGGCTCAACCAGTGTATCTGCGGGTTGAGTGAAATCAGCTGATATTGAAGCTGTAAAGAACAGTACATTGTAGAAATGGGTGGTTTTATTTAGTCATGACTGACAGGGATGCTCCACATTTTTCAATGGGGAAGCAATAGACCATTGGTCTGCCACATGATAATAATAATTAGTATTATTATTACTACCACTGCTATTATTATTATAATTATTATGGCTAGAATTACTGCTATTATTATTATTATTATTACTACTACTATTATTAGCAGTATTATTAGTACTTCTACTGCTATTATTATTATCATTATTATTATGGCTAGAATTACTATTATTATTACTATTATTATTATTATTATTATTATTAGTAGTAGTAGTAGTAGTAGTATTCTTATTATTATTACTACTACTACTACTACTACTATTATTAGTAGTATTATTATTACTACTACTACTACTACTATTACTATTATTACTGCTAATCCTACTATTATTATTATTACTATTGTTACTACTACTACTACTATTCCTGTTATTTTTACTGCTTTTATTATTTTACAGCTTCTATTATAATATTCTAATTATTATTATTGCTAGTATTACTATCAATATTACTACTATTATTATTATTACTACTATTACTACTACTTCTACTATTATTGTTACTATTATTACTGTTACTACATATTATCATTATTATCATGGCTATTATTACTACTACTATTATTATTATTATTATTATTGTTGTTGTTGTTGTTGTCATTACTTTTATAATCAATTAAGACAGATTGTGTTTTGGAGGCACAGATCATATCTTTTTTTTAGATCAACAAAAAGGAAAAAAATAATGGAGACAAAGTTTAATCAATGTATTACTATAGTTGTAAAACACAGACCAATCACCTTCTGAGCTGTTGGTGGTGTTTCATAGTTTTCAAGCTTTGGCTTTTAGTCCGTTTTTAGTTTTGGCTTGAACCCTGTGGCTGCTTCTGTACACTGTGAATAATTCTGGATGCATAGATCCAATAGAAATGCTCTAAATGACTTGGAATAAACTCTTAATTTACATTCATTTCCATTCAAAGTTATCCCAGAAAATCATTTTAAGAGCATTTTATGCCACTGATATAATTATAATATACCAGCACAATAAAGCAATTACGCCCCTTTCAAGAGCAACTAACTTTAGATAATTAAGTACATTCAGAATTGGAATATAATTTAAAAACTAAATATCCTACATACAAAAATGAATAAAATTAGACATCCTTCCATTGTAATCAAAATCAAACAATAAATTCTGTTCTTTTTCTGATGATATTTAGCTATGTTTTAGCCTCAAACCCACGGAATTGTTCCCGTCATCCACACTGTTGTCCTGTATTCAGTATTAACAAACTGGTTGAATGCTAACTGTAAGTGGTTGGAGTGACGCAACAGATAACACCACTACCTGCCAGTGAGCTACCACACCATGTGGGAGACTGGGGTTCGATTCCTGGTCTGGGTGGCTATGCTGTGCTAAACCAATAAGGGGAGTCCTTGGGCAAGACTCCCAACACTACATTGGCCCTCCTCTGTAGTTGAGTAACCTTGTAAGTCGCTCTGGATAAGAGTGTCAACTAAAAGCCGTAAATGTAAATGTCTCAAACCTGATGTTCCAGCTTTTGTCGTAATGCTACAGAACCTGATCACCAATAAAAGCACTGTAAACCATCTGCATGTCTTTAAAACACTTAATAACGTTGCAAAGTGGCCTTCATCCGCTTGATGGATAAGGATACAGACCCACTCTTCAACAAAAAGAGCCAATCAGCTGGCTGGATGCGCTGCGAGCAGAGGAGGGCGGCCCCGGCCAGACCGTGTCAAGTCACTCAATCAATTTACTTTCGATATGAACTAATAGCTACATTACCAGAGCTTTGCATGTGTTCACTTCATGTGGTCATGTAGAATGTATATATTTGATATATTAATGTTAATTAATATTAAGATCAGATGATCATTAGTGAGTAATTAAAGCTCCTGTTGGGGTTAAACTGTAGTAGGGATCTCTGAGATCTCTGCTGAAGCCGGTTTGGAAAGCAACAGGTCACTGCTGTTCTTTTAATTCG
The DNA here is from genome assembly GCF_030463535.1 of Salminus brasiliensis. Taxonomy (NCBI): domain Eukaryota; kingdom Metazoa; phylum Chordata; class Actinopteri; order Characiformes; family Bryconidae; genus Salminus; species Salminus brasiliensis. Next base: position 4,755,399 of record NC_132890.1, read on the forward strand.
TGTGTTAGATCTGCTGACTAAAGACTTTTAAGGTGTTTATGTCCTAATTCTGTAGCGCCTGATATTTCCGGACTCTCCGTTCTAAGAGGAAGCGCTGCACTGATACAATTAGAGCATTTTCTGGAAGCTGTGCCTGAAATCAGGGCTATTTTTGTGAGTCTAAGGAAAGAGTCTACTAATAATCGAGCTCTACATTAATGGCCAGTTTCTGTCCTTATTTTTTCTCATTAGAAAAAAAGGGCTCTTTGGTTTGATGCTCTTACTTTAAAGGAAAAGAGAACTCATTAGTAACATGAACTGTGGGCAAGTTCAGGCTTCAGGAGATGAAAACTGTATTATTCAACTTCCTCTGACCCAAATATCACCTGCAATCCTGCTTAGAGATTCACCAGGTTATAAATTCATGTTAGAAATTCCTTACAACAAAATAAATAACTTATAATAAGCCACTGCTTCAAATTAAATTAAATATATACATTTAAAGACCAAGAATTCACCAAGTAATTATGATTTACATTAAAATGCGCAATTTATTTTTACCATGGCTTTGTCCACAACCCAGTTTTTTTTTATTCTCTGCTCCAACAAAATTAAAATAATAAAATAAATAAATAGAAATAAATAAATAGAAATACGTTTTAAAACATATTATTTACGTTCAACTTTTCATATTTTTCAACATATTACCATCTTTACAAAATTACCATGATTACCATAACTGTGATTTCTGTATATAGTTTTTTTTTAAGGTAAAACAAGGTATGTCATAACCATGCAAATAAAGCCATGAGACAGAATGTTGCTATCTGATTAATTTGATTAATATTTGCTCCACCAGTCAGTGTCAACTCTGGTAGCTAACGCTAAGCAGGCTAACAGGAAAAATCTGACACTATTTATCTCAGATGTTTCCATTTATAATGCACTGCAGCTCTAACAGACGGACTGGGTTCAAAACAGTGGGGCATTAACATGAATTCAGGTGTTGTGAGGCACTCAAACACGACTCAGCCAATCAGATATTATTACCGGAACTATCCGATTTCTAAAAGCATTTCCACTTTCTATTCTAATTTCTAGGAATTCACCAGACTTTTGGGTATCTGTCGATACTGAGTACCATTCCCGATACCAACTCGGACTGAAATACTCAATAGGCGGCTATAAATCCTGATATTTATAGTGTTCCACTTTTTGTAGGTTGTACTTTTTTATATCTGATCCCAAAAAGATCTAATAAGCCTGAAAGAGCAGCGTTTACTGGTTGGGGAACTGCACATTTAAAAAGTTTCAGAGCTATGAACAAAGAAAAATGCAGAAACACATGCAGGTAGGAAAGTGTAATCTTGCTAAGTTTCAGAGCTGGCCCAAGACATACTCGAATTACATAGGCCGTTTAGGACCCCAAAGCCACCAAAAAATATATATTTTAAAAATAACACTAAATAATATGACGAAATGGTATTACACAACCTGTGGAATGTTGGCAGTAGAGAGCAGCAATATCATAAAGCTTACTGATGCCCTAAATGTTTGTTTGCATAATTTTTAAGAAACCAAACATTTCTACAACCAGTAAAAGCCAGTTAAAACCAATTATTACCATTAATGGAACTAAGCTTAGCAGGGCCCTAAGCAGATTTTCATTTGGGCCCCCCCATACTACCACCTCAGCACCACAAGCTTAGTTCCATTAATGGTAATAATTGGTTTTAACTGGCTTTTACTGGTTGTTGAAATGTTTGGTTTCATAAAAAAATGGAGGGCATCAGTAAGCTTTTTAATTTACACTGTTTTTCAGTCAATATGGCCGTTAGACATCACTAGAGCGCTCAGAACACAGAGGGAACCTTTCGGACCTGAATTACGGCACGAAAAATACTTCTACTGATTAAAAACTCTACTGAAGCTCAGTCTTGGCCATCATTACTTTAACTGTACTGTAAAGCATGTAAACACGGCCTAGACCTAATTCAATCCAAATTACTGCGCATTTTACTTTAAGAAATTAAAAAGTGTGTGTCATCAGTGTGTGTGTGTGTGTGTGTGTGTTATCTTGTAATCAGTCATGTTATTTAACATGGGATTTATGTGTGATATGCGGCGCTTCGTCACGGAGAAGAGGCCGCAGTCATTTTGAGGAAAAGCCTTTTATGCTCAAACACAGGATTCATCGATGAACATAATGAGTTTAATCCAGCGAACATGAGGCTCCATTCACACACACTTTCAAGTCCATTCAGCATTCTGCCTTTCCCAGAGCTCCTCTATAATAAGCTATTTAATCCCTTAACAGCCTGAGGATTACAGCTCAGCCGAGCAGAGACGGGAGCAGTGACTCCGGCCTTTTTTTTTTCCTCCAGAAAAACATATCTGTAAGCATTCGAATCACAGAGCAAAACTACTTCAGCTGTGGCTCCTCAGGCCCAGCGAAACACTCCTGTAAGCAGAGGGTGATAAACTGTGCTAATGCACTTTATTTACCAAAGCAGACTGAACAGTGTCCACCATTGTAAACAGCTTCATGTGAGCTTCGGATGAACCTGCTCATGGATATCACTAAATACACACAGTACTCCACAACAGGACAAACAAAGGAGGCTCTGACAAAGAACATGCACACACACACACACACACACTCACTTCTAATGCCTCCAGGAACCAAAGCCTACATCCAGATGAAGGGAAACAGAATGACAGCCTCCACCTACGTCTATCTAAAGATACAGGCCGAGCCGTCAATCAGGCGCTATATCCCCTCTGTTTAAAACACACCTCTGCTCGCCCTCAATCATCACTCCTGTGTCAGTCTGTGTGAGTGTGGGCTTGTGTGTGTGTGTCAAGGTCTAATGGGGATGGGCAATATGGTCAAAATGTCACATGATATTAGGAGACCCCTTGAAATCCTGTCTTTTTAACCCCTTAAACAGCCTGTGGTCAGCCAGTGGGCCGAAAAGTGGCCCGAAATTGTTATTACACACTTCTATTACCAGAGAATAGCCCCACCAGTTCGTACAGAAGGCCCTGTAGTTACTGAGTAATACACCTTAGTGTGTAATAAGCCTTTCTGCATTAAGGGGTTAAACATATTTACATGATATATCTTCATGTGATCAATACTTTTTTTTCAAAAGGTTTTCATGGGGTTTGCTTCCAGGGTGGGTGGTCAGTCGTGGCTCAGCGGTTAGAGCACTGAACTGTTGATGACAGGGCTGTGGGCTCAACACCTGGGCTCAGTAAGCTGCCACTGTTGGGCCCTTGAACAAGGCCCTTAAACCTAACTGCTCCCCAGGCACCACAGCGACATGTGCTCATCGTCACTGTGTGTGTTTGCTTACTAGCGTGAATGTGTGTGTTCACTGCACATATGCTTCATTCAAACTGCTGCAGGCTGAATAGGTGTGTATATGTAAATGAGACTTTGGCCCCGCCCCCCACACGTCCATCCACATACGTATTCACTTCTTCTTGCACAGCAAATTTGGCAGCATTAATTAAACACTGCTGGTGTTCGTGTTAACCCTCATAGTGTTAATTTAACCATAAAAGTGTTGATGTAACACTGTGCTCAGGGTCCCGGAATCATTGGGTGGAAAATAGGAAGCCCCCCTGGACAGGATGATAGTCCATTGCAGGGTAAATATCCAGCCACACTTTAAAAACTTTCTGGCTCCTGTTTGTAAAAACTTTATGTTTTATATGACTAAAAGCAGATGTTTTTGAAAAGGCTGCTCAGGGTGGAGGTTTTTAAGGACCCTTTAAGGACAAAACAGAGCTCATCAACAACGCTCATCACACTGTGACAGAACGTGCTGCGCTTATACTTGGTTAAAGCTACAAAAACTGTCTGGTCAGGAGTGTGTGGGTGATTCAGGGACAGCAGCATCACCACTGCAGAGTAAACAAACACTATGGGTAATATTGTTAAATTTTTTTCCTGGTACAAATCGGGTTCTAAGTCTGAGTGTGTGATCTCAAGTTATGGCGACCTGCTGTTTAAAAAACACAGTGAGAAACTCTCTGCTGCTGGTAGATGTACTTAAGCTTTGCGCTGTATTTAGGTCTGTTTTGGCCATTACGCCACTTTTGAAGGAATTTGTGTTCTTGTGTGGATGTAGAGGTTTTCAGAAACGACACTTGAGACAGAGAGAAATCTTTCAATCAGAGAGAATCTTTTCATCTGGATACATGTGGACAGAGCCTTAGCTTCCTAATATAGCTTAGCTTTCACAAGGCCTGGCAAGGGATGGAATGGTGTGAAATATTAATGCTAATTACGTATTACATTACATTTTTTTTTTCTTTTAAAGGGACAAAGACTGAGATTTTTTATGATTTGGGCCTTTAACAGTAAACACTGTTGGTCAGTGTAGGTTAAATGATTGGTTTAAAACTGTACTGTGTTCACTTTGTCACCTTGTGAGGAAACTGAACGTTGTATTTGGTCATTTTTGGTTTTAAAATAAGGCGGGATGTACAGAATATCTGGTAAAACCCTTTACCACAGTATTATTTTGAGATGGTATGACACTATATAAAAAGTGGATACTGCATAACCCTAATTGTCACATCTTGTTAAATTATGTATTTGCATTGCAATATCAAGCTGTTTGGATACACTGTTACACCCCTAATCGATGTGTGACAATCAATAGGCCTCACTGTCGGTACCCCGGCAAGAACAATAACCAAATTCCTCACAGGGACTCAGTGTCAGAGTCACTTGACCGTGGAAATAATGACAAAATGTTGGACAAAATATGGATTAGTTACTGTACCATGCTGCACTGCCCTGTCCACCTGGAACTCACAGTCTCCTGACAACTAGGCAAACTACCTGGGAGCTTCTTCTAAACCTCTTTTAATGAAACCTGGTCATCTGGCCCATGTTGTGGAGGTACTGACAATACACTCCGAAAAGCTTACAGTGAGATTATACCATCTTATTGCCCATCCCTGAAGCCCACATGTCTCCGTCCAGGTGGGACATGCAGTGTTTTTGCTTTAATAAGTGGGCCATGGTAGAGCATGTCCTAGTTGTGTGTGTGTGTGTATATGGCTGGAAGGGTCTGAAGCTGGATTCCCTGGCAGGCCTGTTCATCAGGGGAATAATTACCTGCTCCAGCCCGGGGCCTCCCTGAGGAGCTCCGCTCTCATCTCACCTCAACACTAATAATAGATCATTACAGAGCCAGCAACTGCACCAACAGCAGCACCTGCAACAAGCAAGACTAACAACAATGTGCTCCTCTGACCCAGAGAACACGCTGAGCTCCAGCAAAGCACAAAAACGTGACACAGTCAAGATCATGCCCACTAATTACCCCCATCAGACTGGTTGATGAGGGCAGATTACACAACACACTTGCTTGGGGCTCATGCTTGTTTACTTCCTTCCTTTTCACCATTTCTACAGCGCCAGGCTGGCCAGACACAAAGTGCCAAAGGGCCAAAGTGCCAAAACAAAGGGTTCCATTTGCAGTTTGTGTCCAGACGTGTCCAGACTCTTCTAATCAGTGAATTCAGCCGCACTCTAAGACAAATCAATGACAACTCAAACAACCATCTGGATGCATTAAATGTTTTTTAGCCTGGTTAAAGGGTTCTTCAACTCAGCCACAGAACCCTTGTCTTACCCACGTCTTGGTAAATCTCCATAGAAAAGCACTGGGGTGGGAGTGGGGTGCTGTGGAGCAGCACCTGACCCGAAGGCCTCCATACCTCCAAGTGACAACTTCAGCCAGAGGGGGCCTAGAGCCCCCAAGCACTGAGCTGTGGAGCAGAGGAGCTGTGTGTGGGCTGATGGAGCCCTCAGGAGTGGCAGAACTAGTCGTCCAACCTCAGCACCTGACCTCAGTAATCAGTAAGGCTTGTGTGGCTGAATGCAATCAAATTCTCACAGCAGTAGTGTTCCTAACATCGCTGGTAAAGTGTGTGTGGTTCAGAAAAGGCCAACAAAGGAAGAGGCTAAAGCAGCACTTCCTGAAAACACGCCTGCCTTTGTGTAACAGTGGTCATATTGTGATGTATGGTCATATTTGCACATACAATATATGGACAAATGTATTGGGACACCTGCGCATTCACTGAAATCAGGGGTATGTAAAAAAAAAATTCTTCCAGATAGCGAGCAGATATTGGACCGCTGGCTTGATAAGGTCGACACCCCACTCAGTGGTCCACTTTCGGACCTTTAATCTTCTCAAACTGATTTAAAATACTTTTATATTTTAGAAAATAAACAAATATTGCAACATTATGAACTGAGAGATGAAGATGGACTAGATTTGATATCTTAAAAAATATTCAACTAAAAATGAAAGTAAGAAATGAAGGGAAATGAGGCAGAGTGGACTGCTGGTGGAAAACAAGCCCTGGCCTTTTTCCTAATACACTGCTCATCCGCCGGCGGACCGCCCAGAAAACACTGAGCAAAATGCCAGAGGACCACCAGCTTTGCCGTCAGTGGGCCAAAAGTGGCTGCTATCCTCTTGCTATCAGGGCAGCTTTAGTTGGAGTAACTGTCTCTACTGTATAGGGAACAGTAGAGACTGCTGTGAGGATTTGATTGCATTCAGTGACAAAAACATAAGTGAGGTCTCCCAAACTCTTCAACTCAGCCCAAAACTGGTACTGGATGGAGCTCCATCACCATCATTCCAGAGAACACAGTTCCTCCACTGCTCCACAGCTCAATGCTGGGGGGCTTTATACCCCTCTATAGCCCACGCCTGGCATTATTAGGCAGCATGGTGCCAATAGGTTCATGTTTATCTGCTGCAGAGAGTCCTATTCTATTGGCAGAACGCCTCTACAGGGACTAGACAAGCTGTGTGTGTGCATTTGCACATCTGTGTCAGCAATGGGTGCAACTTAAAATAGGTGAATGCATTTATTAGAAGGGGTGTCCACAGACTTTTGGACACAGAGTGTTTATGTTACATATATTTCAATGTGTGACACATGTGTCGTTGCTGTCAGAGCTGTCAGATCCTTGGATCATCTCCAAAATGGCAACTTTACAGGAGAAGGAAAAAACCGTCTGAACTTTGAATGGAGGTCAATGGGAAAAGGTTTCACTCCAGGTCATTTTGGAGCCTTTCTATTGGTCCGTTCGTCATGACATTCTGACAGCATGTAAAACACACCGGCCGGATTCACATTCTGTCAAAAAGTGAAAATCAGCAAAACTGGAGATACAAGCTTTATATACTGCCATACATCCCGTTCGAACCATGAACCACTTCTCGTGAGACCACCACCACC
>NC_132890.1:4765164-4900164 GCF_030463535.1 Salminus brasiliensis
GAAAATCAATCTTATTTCCACCCTAAATTTAGCCCTGTCCAATTCCACCCACTGCTAGAACTCCCCATTTCACACCATGCTACCTGCACTGAAATGCTAGCATGTGCTTCCTGCAAGACACGTAAACACAACCAACTGCATGTTCCCAAGCTGCCCACAGCTGGACAGCTGAATGCGCCTGGAGGAGAACGCTAACTGCTAATTCTCCTATGTCAGCCAGCAGACGTGCTGGCTTTTTACTAGTTCCCAGAATTCTAGAGGCTTTTGTGGGGAAAGCACCTTTTCTTATGAAGCCCTCCACATCTGGAACAACCTTCCAGTTAATGTCTGTGATTCAGACACAGTCCAGCTCTTTAGGCCGAAGCTGAAAACAAACTCGTTTGGTTCAGCCTCTGGTAAAGAATGCTTCTCTTTGGGTTAGGGTTGCAGATTCAGGGGTTGGGGGTTTGTTGATAGGTGCCGGTGGTTCAGGGTGCAACAATGTCTGTGTTACCTTCTGGCTCACTACCTTTGTTAGACTGTTAGAGTCAGATCTGCTGGAGTCACTAGCCCCACATTGACATGTTCGCATTCTCTGTACTCCATGAATCCAAACAGAACTGATCCAAACAGAACTGATCCAAACTGAACTGATCCAAACTGAACTGATCCAAACTGAACTGATCCAAACAGAACTGATCCAAACAGAACAGATTTTTCCAAGATGACTGCCCACCTGTCCAGCCTGATGCTATCTGACTATCTGGGTCTTCTGCTACCTGCCCCAGACCAGTTACATTTTTCCTTCTGTTTGCATCTCTCTCTCTCTCTGTATCTCTCTCTCTCTCTCTCTCTCTTACTCTCTCTCCAGCTATATTTTGTATCTCTCTCTCTACTTTTCTCTCACTTCAACTCTCACCCTTTCTTTACATCTCTCTCTCTCTCTCTCTCTCTCTCTCTCTCTCTCTCTCTCTCTCTCTCTCTGGAGGTGTGGACACATGGATATAGGATAAGACCGATTCAGCACAGATCCTCAGACTAAAGACTACACTACGTACATAGACTTAATGATTCTATAAGTACACCTGTGCATAACAATGGACAGAGGAGATGTGAAGAAAACCTCCTCCTTGTGAATCTTGGTTCCTTCCAAGGTTTCTTCGTCCAGCTTTGAGGAAGTTTTTTCTTGCCAGTTTTGCCTTAGGCATACATGTCTCCATGTCTCCATGTCTTACTCTGGATTTCTGTAAAGCTGCTTTGCGAGGACATCAGGTTGTAAAACTTCTTATTGGCTTTCTTATTGGCTAGCATCACACTGAGTGATGAGTGGGTGGGGGTCAAAGAGCAGCAGCAATAATGCTCGCTTGGACTCTTTACCACAGATGGCTGTGGCATCTCCAGGGATTAAACTCACAACCTCCCAATGATAGGTCCAACGCTTAGACAGTTACACCACTCAGAGGCTTAAGAATTGATGCTCAAAATCTGTCACTGGAGCGGTCCCCTCTAGGGTACGGTGGATGTTTTAAAGTCAGCACCTTCAAGAGCTCCGAGTGCCTTAGCAGTCTAATACGCTACCATGATGACCCGGAGGTCGTAGGTTCAGATTCTTGCAGTCGGAGTCCCAGAAAGCACAATTGGCTGTGCTCTCTCCGGGTAGGTAGATGGCGCTCAATCCTCTCATCACTCTAGAAACAATATTGGCGCTATGTCTGGAGCATTGATCATTGGCGCTAGGGGGAGCTACGATGGGAAGGTGGGATAATTGGCAGGAACAAATTGTGAGAAAAGGGGAAACTTTTGATAAAAAATCAAATACAAATAGCACCTTCAACCATAGAGGCAGATACTCTTCTTTGGAGGCCAGGCGGGGAAAGCTAGAGCTATATGGGGGGGAAGTCATGGCCTGATGGTTAGAGAAGTGGGTGGGCTTGAGAGCCGAAGGTCGCTCCTTCGAATCCCCTAACACTGGGGTTCAAGCGAAACTCTCCTCTTCTTCCTCTTATTGGGACACCCTCTAACTGAGCATAGTACATTACTCACTGTACATTCAACATCTCTGTGGTTGTAATCTTAACCAATGGATGCGCTGTAGCACCGGATGCTCTAAAACAAAGTAAACAAAGAAGCCCCTCCCTCAAAATTGTTTAATGGAAAATACCAATTAGAGGATTAGATTAGAATCCCCATTTGTTTCAATCAAGCTTTGTTTCATTTGTGACCTTTTTGACCATTTACACCACAGCACTTATCAAAAGGGAATGATAATGGGAGGAGAGCAATTTTACTATGAGGATGGCCTCCTCCTGAATCCCCCTGCAGATGAGCCCTGGGTGTCACCCTTTTCCCTGGTCAAATATACAAGCCCGCCACTCCATTTGCTCCTTCAAGACCTGCAGAATGTTCTCCAGAGCCAAGAATCCCAGAATCCCAGAATCTGACGAGCGAGTTGTGTGTCTTGTGTTTCTAGTGTTCATGTTTCTTTCCAGGACGTCACCTGATATCCTCAATGAGCAGGGCCTGGTGCTGCTCATTCTTCTGAAATGCCTCTCAGAGGTCTTTCCGCGGTGCCGGTTCTTTGAGAGGGAGAGACACTTTTCCTTCTGATGAGATAAAAGTTAAACAGCGAGTGAGCATGGAGGCAGGTCGGGGCAGAGGGAACGAGCTGCCGAGGGATTTCGGCTTTCACCCGTTACCTAGCAACCACTCACTGGCTCTCTGGTCCTCGACGACGGCTGTGGCAAAGGGGTTGCGTGATGGAGATGGAGAAAGAGAGAGACAGAGAGAGAGAGAGAGAGAGAGAGAGAGAGAAAGAAAGCGCGAGAGTGAGAATGGGGAATGAAAGAGCAAGGCCGTAACACAGGGACGAATGGAGCACTATCTCCTGCTCCATTGAGGGAACTGTGGTGGACTAATGGCACAGGCACACAGAGTTCTGCTCGCTTTTCTGCTCTATTGTTCTCTCTCTATGCCATTCCATTAGCACCGTCCCATCGACCGCTCTCACAAAAAAAAAAAAAAAAAAAAAGCCAAGGATTTCAGAGGCACGAAAAGAGGAGCAGCTCGTTCCTTTTCTGAGCCAGGAGAGACACACAGCATGACCCAGCGGCGGTTAAGTGGGGAGGACAATATCAGAGCATGATAAAAGCCCAAGGCCAGCGTGCAGCTAAATGAAAAGAAGCTCAGGATGAAGAAGAAAAAAAGGCATCACATCATCAAAACAAGCCCTCTCATTAAAATTCCCCCTAGATGTTTAATAAAGACTCTTGTTGTGATCTCTCTCTCTCTCTCTCTCTCTCTCTCTCTCTCTCTTTCTCTCACGAGCAGAACTCTCGAGCTGCAGGCGGTGATTAAAGCTCGCTGAGGACCAGAGTTCATCTGAACCTCGTTTTTAAACCAGAGAGTGGGTCTAATGCGAGCGCTCGCTTTCCCTTTCGACTGAGGTGTCAGGAAGTGAGTGGCGGCTGTGGCGGCTGCGGCGGTGGCAGAAGGTGGTGGAGAAGACAACATGGGTGTGCAGGTCCGAAACATCGGGCAGTGTGTGTGTGTGTGCGTGTGTGTGTTGAAATCGCTTGTTGTGGGAAGGTCTTGTGGGTTCAGTGCACATGTGAGTGCGCCTGCCCAAGGCCATTCAGGGGAGCTAATGAGCAGGCTCATTAAGGGTGTGCTACAGAGGCCTGTGGACCGAGCACGCTGGCGTGTGAAGTCATAGGTGACTGTAATTGTCAGTCTAATCTTTAGCTCCTCTGCTATGGCTCCTACAGCAGTACATAAAACAAAGAACAAAGGCACGGGCGGCTCTGGGGATGGAGTGAGGGGAATCTAATTAAGCAGCACATTTGCACAGTTGCCATGTGTTTGAATGGCGTCGGGTAAATAACACTGCTCCGAAAGCCTTTTACGGTTGCTAAGGGCTACGCTAGGAGATGACAGCCCTAAACAGCGCTGTTTAAAGCCCCTTATAGCGAGTAGATTTTTATAGTAGTAGTGTATTTTACCACCATGCACTACGGTTTGTCAAATCAGCTGATTAGGCTTTAACTACTCAGCGTTCGAGGGGATCATCACCTGTGCACATGCAAACACACAAACACACACCACTTGCTCCCTCACTCACTCCCTCACTCACTCCCTCACTTCCTCACTCTCTCACTCCCTCACTCGCTCACTACCACATCCTGAAATCCAAGCTACACCAGTCCCCTGGGCCCTGCTACCCTCCTACACTGGATCTCCATGGCAACGCGCCCTGCCTGCATTACCCAGGAAGAGAATGGATGTTCACAAACAGGGCTCTCTCACACAGCGCTCTTATCAGAGTCTCTGGTCATGGAGCTCCTGTGGATCTTGTAGAACTGTAGATCTTGCAGGTGCCGCTCATCGCTGTGATCGCTGTGTGTAAACAGTGCGGCCTAGACCGGCGATTCGAGTCCTCAGGCTTGTTTAAACAGAGCTTTTAACCAGCAAAGCAGCTTTGCAGAGATCCAGTCCGAGCTCCAAGTGAGCGAGCCGGAGGCAAGGAGAAACTCCCTCAGGGGGGAGGGGAAGAAACCTTAAGAGGAACCAAGACTCAGACGGGGAACCCATTGTAGTCTGGTTGACATCAAAGCAAATCAAAGCAAATCAAAGGCTGGGAATGAGACTCAGATCACCTATATGATTACCATGTTAACAGCAATATGTAAATATCTCATTATAATTAGTTGTCTTATGTAATAACACTATGTGTCCAAATATTTGTGGACACTTTTTCTAAGCTGCACTCATTGCTGACACAGATTTATGTGCAAATGCACATAAATGCAGCTTGTCTAGTCCCTGTAGAGAAGTACTTCCAAAAGAATAGGACTCTCTGGAGCAGATAAACATGAATCTATTGACACCATGCTGCCTAATGCCAGGCGTGGGCTAGAGGGGTATAAAAAGAGATATAGTGAATAAAAAGCAGGATACACTATTTTTTATAAATATCCTTGATTTCAGAAGAAGCAATTAATGAGCAGATGTCCTTATACTTGTCCATATAGTGTATCTTGTATGGCTGTTGTGTTTAGCTTCTAGCCAGTTAATGCATCATATGCTTAAATAAAGGAAGCTTTATTTAAATATTAATGAGGAGAATTTGCATACAGTTCACTGGTCAATCATTTTTGTATAGAAATGGAAGCTTTGCCTCCTCTGACACTTACACATGTGTTGGCCCTGCTGTGAAGGCTCTGTTGCTAGACTTGAGGGTGTGCCCTCTCTATCTAAGGCTCCTGGAGCTTCTTTACTATATGAGCTTCTAACTTACATATAGTTATTACTTATGATGGAGGAATCACAACTAAACATGACGTCCTGCCTTATCCATACTTACATTGCTTATACGAAGCGGAATTTAAAAAAAGCAAAATGCATTGTTTTAGTTGGGTGTGATTTAGTAAATAAATAAATACATAAATATGTATAAAACTATATATATATATATATATATATATATATATATATATATATATATATATATAGCGCTGATTTTTACACATAGTTATATATGTATATATGTATATGTATATATATATATATATATATATATATATATATATATATTTCATATATAGTATTATATATATATGTGCTTAGAGTTATATATATATAAATCAGCTATACACTACTATAGATTATATCACCAACGCAGCAAAACTCCCACCAGGCAATTCCCAATTTCCAATACACATTTCCTAATGCTCTGCTCGAATACTGATTAGCTGTAAGGAGACAGTCTGTGTTTTGTCTTCTTTCCAGATCTGCCCTCATTTAATCATCATACAGGCGCAGAAGGATGTATCTCAAAGAAGCAAGCTCCATTAGCCCCTCAACCATTATTTATACCTCCTTTACTGAAATCATAGACAAGCTCAATTTGTCAGGGTGAGCTAACCACTGATTAATGGCTTCAGAATGGTTAGTTTGAGACAGTTTTGTGAGATTAAATAAAAAACAGCATCTCTGTGTATTATCTGATCTAATAACAAGCTTTCTCCACCACACACGACTTTGCTCTGTTCAGCTGCTGCCCTCTGGTGGCGGAAAGCTATAAGTACACATTTTCTGCATGTATGCCAGTCTAGGTTTAAAGATGATGATTCTCCATTGAAAAGAAAACGTAGTACAGGACTTAGCTTCATCTTAGCTTCATTCAACTGAACTTTCACAGCTTGTGTAAGCTCCATAGAAAAGCACTGCAAACAGAATTGGACTCCCTGTTAGCAGCAGAGGAGCCTACATCCTTATGTCTGATGCCAAACATTGACTAGAGGGGTAAAAAGCCCCCCCAGCATTGAGCTGTGGAGCAGTGGAACTGTGCTCTCTGGAGTAGGCCTAATGAAGCTTCATCCAGTACATTCAATACATTCTAATGATCCAGCATCAGCACCTTGTGTGGCTGAACGGAGACTCACTGGTAACATCCCACATTAATAAAACCAAGGCATGGGAACAATATAATTAAGTGGTGTCCACGACTTAGCAAGGCGTGGGATCGAGATTCTGAGTCGAGAGTCGTGACCAGAACTTTATTATCTCTTTCCACCGTCGTCACCATTGTTGTGTCTACTAGCAGGGCTCTGTAGGTTCTCCATCGTTAATCCATACAAAGAACCAGGGGTTGCCAATTCAACTTTGGTAGTTGTTGCCCTACTGGTAATTAGAGCAACACACTGGCAAATCGGCAGGTCTTGCTCATGGGCTCCACCTACAGTTGGGAAGGGAGCCACCACTAAAGGTCAAGCTGGGAGATACAGAACTGTGAATGGGAGTGAAAGAAGCGTGTGGGCTGAGCCGGTGAAGTGCTATTTTCAGATTGTACACAAATATGACTCACAAGCGGTGTCCTGCCTGCTTCTCCAAAGCTACATATTGCAGTTAGCCGCATGTTGAGCTCAAAGTAGCAACAACCGGGGTACTATTCATCCTCTTACAGGCCTGTGGAGCATCTCAGTGAATCAGAAGCTGCTATTTTAAGGTAAAAATGCTACATGGTGTTGCTTTCATTGATTAGTTCATTCAGGTGTAAGTAGAGGAGCTGCTAATCCTTGCCTTTAGACTGACCATTCAGGACAAGGGTTGCACACTCCTAATTTAGGCTTTCAAATGATTCTTTGAAATGCCATTGTTCTGCATATACAGGGGCGCCATGTGTGTGTGTGTGTGTGGAGTGGAGTGGGGATTGTTCTGAAGGGCAATTCTAAAAATGTCTTAATTGAGTATTTTATTGTGGGCCCAGTGTAATATACTTTCATGGGGCCTAAAATGCCAAAATGGTTTTGGCAGCTTTGGTCACATGACAGTCTTTCTTAATTTTCTAAGCAAAAATGAAGTCTTACCCAATAGAGTCCTTCCCAAGGTCTCCCACTGGAGTAGAATGGTGTCCCACCAGAGAGTCTGCCACATGTAAGGCAGTGTTACAGTTACAGACTACATTACATCAGTCAGCAACTATTATTTTACACTTCTGCACAATTCTACACATTTTAAAACACATTACTGCTTATTTGCTTAATTTATGGAACATTTTGGCAGTAGATTAATGTGTTAACAAGGACAGTCATATTATATACAATATGATTTATTTAAATTAAGCAAATACATAGAGAAGTTGTGCTGTTAAATGTACAAAATGAACAAAATATGTAATTGATACAGTGGTATCCAAACATTTGCCTTTGACAGCTCCAATTGCCTTGCAAGTCGTAGAATGTCCTATGAATGTCATATGATATACTGTGGTTAAGTAATAGCATACATATAGGTCATGGCTGCACCTGAATCACTGCAAAATTTACTCAGATTTACCGCTGCTGCTTTTGATATTATATATATATATATATATATATATATATATATATATATATATATATATATATATATATATATATATATAGTGTTTGTGATTCAGTATGCTTCAGGACCCCTCAACACCATTGCAGGACAGTGGCCAGGCACCTCAACATCTGTTAAAGCAGTTGGGGTTTGGGTGCCTTGATCTAAGGTTGCACTAGCTACAGACTCCAGTCCTGGGGATTGATACAGCAACATTGCAGTCCCAAGGCCGTATGTCTAACCTCTTGGCCACAGCTGCCCGCAATCATTAGCCCATAACTCATGAAAACTGATTTGAAGGATAAAGAAAGAGACGCGACTCTGGTTCACATTTGGAATAGAATCTCTTCTTTAATATTTATTATTTAGACTCAGGGAAATATTTTATTTATTTTTTTTCTACAGCACAATTTGCATAATTCCATGACATCCTGTGGACAACCACAAAACCATAACATTAAATTTCTCATTTTTACACGAAGTGAAAAACAAGACTCATTGTACAAGCATTTTTACAGTCAGCATACATCTTCAGATAAATCTATTCAACGTCCCTCTTCTGAAACAGAATCTGGAGGCAAAAATATTAACAAACATCTAGCGAAACATGCAACATCCATGTAAAACCTAAAAATTCTTTGACAGCCACTGAAGTCGAAAAGAATTGTTTTTGCGTATTCTTTTTTTTTTTTCTTCTTAACTCTGAGAAACTCACTGCTCTTTATTGGAGAGGTTGGGTCATCGTTGGGACAAATTTGGATGGATGAATTGCTCACATAGCTAGACAAATACATATGTACAGACAGAACTTTGACCTTGAGTTCGCACTTACATGCTCAGCGTCAGACCAAATAAATATTCAAACCTCTTCTTATAGAAAATATCTCATGTATTTACAGAATCAAAAATAATCCAATCACATTCACACTGCTTACTGCAACTGAATACATCAGCCCTGTCGCAAATGTACTGTCCTGTTTTCCCAGGAATACGGCGCGGCAGATCAGGCTACGGAGTGGACGCGGCACGCCAAATGGGTGGAGCCATTACTTCTGTCGTTATTTAAAGGGGACACAGCATTGATTGAAAACAAGATACGCGGCACTACATTAGAGGCGGGACGCTGTAGACATAGACCTAGAGCTGATGATATTGAATGTGAGAATTGATTGGCCATCAGAAAGTGGGCCCTTATCCGCAGAGCACCAGCAAGGCTGAAATGTATTTCAGTGCTTCTTTTGGTGTAGATGAAGAGCTGCTTTTTCCAGGACCATTCAAATGTCACTGTATTAATAGCAATAAGAGGTTTGAAATGACAACATTGGACAACATTGGAACAGTCCAAACACAACATTGGAACAGCGAACAGTGTCGTAGAACTAAAGTGCATGAGCTCAACATGTACTGTCATAACAGCAAGTTTAAAAAAAAAATCTATATTCATCTTCTTCTTCTTTTTTTTTTAAATATCTTTTATAATATCTATGTTCAATAAAAGTAAAACTATATTTAAAAGGTAAATTTTTACTCAGACAAACTCTCACCAGTTGCACACGTTAAGAAAAATGCATCCAGACATAATTTATGTTGCATAGAATTACCCAAACTGAACCAGTGGATTTGGTTAGGACATTAGGTTGGCACGTGTTAGTTCATCTCACTGTGACAACAACCCTTAATTCACCGCATGAAGACGTCTTTGTTCAAGCACACGTGATATCTGTACACTGTCTATACAACATGTATTAAATATGATATCAGAAAGAAACCCGCCGATATTACCAAAGGAAACACCGCTGCTTTAAGGAGATCCGCGTGTCGCCATCATCTTCGGATGTCGTCGAAATGTCCAAAGACTGACTGAGGTGACGATCGTCGTCTGGTGTGTTTGGTGTTCTGACGGCCAACACTGACATCAGACGACTGCACTGGTGTTTGTATGCATCTTTTACACTGATATGGTGCAGGACAAAGTGGCAGTGAATGGGTTTGGGACATCGGTACTAGTCTCTGGTACTAAAACAGACATGAACAGACCAGCGACAGACAGTCATTCCCCAAAAAGCAAACAAACAAACAAACAAAGAAAAAGAGACTAGAACAGCTTCATTAAACTGCACCACAAATGGGCAGTGACACCAATTATGCACAGATAACTTGCACCATTTGAAAGAAATACCAATAGCAACCAGATTTCAATAGGGCCAATTACTTAGCCTTGAGGAACACCCTCCCTCAATCAAAGTGGAGATTCTGCTTCTTATTTTTCTATTATGTTTTTTTTTCCTCTGATTTTTTTTGTTGCATATTTTCGTCTGAACACAGAACTTTATCACAAAACAGAGAACACGACTGACAACATCGGAACATTTACATGACAATTACTCCAAGATGCTTTAAAGAAAGAAAACATAATAAAATATGGTCACGTACAATCATACTGTGCATTTAAATCTCCGTGTAGGCATCTCTGCGGCCTATTAGGAAAATCATTTGAGGACTCAGGACTCTTCCAACAATCATAGTTAGTTGAAGGTCTCGAATGAATAGGCGTGTTCAAAACACGGCATCAAAAAACAGATTTTTTTACTTTATCCGACTTTATCTTTAGCCGAAGTTTCCATTCCGTCATCGCAGCTGCTTGTGGGGAATCAGGTCCAAGTGATAGAGTCGATGATATATCAAGGTCCTCAGACCAAAAGAAATACTGCATAAAATCTCTGAAGACTGAGGTCTGAAGAACTGAGGATGGGTCACTCGGGTTAGGATACCACAGACGGAGGATCACGGAGCATGTGTGCTTGATGGCGCTATGCTCGAGGTTCACACTGACGTCACCAAATGAAACAGTCACTACATCTGAGTTAGGATTGTCTTATCTTCTCACCATATACATGACATAATCTGATATGATCCATTTCATCATATAGAAAATATAGAGTGGACTGAGGGGGTAGGAGGATACTAGGTTCTCTGAAAAAGGTCACGAACTCTGCTACTAATGTCTCTGTATATATTCATATCTGCACAACCATCTACATATAAAGACTCTGTACATTGGCTGTACATAATGTATTGTCTTACACTTACTATAGAGTGCCTTCTTGATGCTGTGCTGACATGATGATGTGCAAACTAGCCAAGAACATTTAATGGACCTAAGATCTGATGTAGCACATCTATCTAGAACTCTAATATTTCTCCACGTGAGTGTAACAGCAGTGATGGTGCTAGGGTGACGGCTTTGGCCAAGAGATTTGGGAGGTAAATATTTGATATTTTCTGAAGCGATTTAATGCTCTGAATTTCTTGAGTATTTACTGAAACATCTGCCTCTTCATACATCTGCATCTCCCTCCCTCGTTTACCTGCTTCATTATATGCCTGGTTATTATCTGTGTGGACGCCTGTAGCTCGATCTCTGTAGCTCGGCAGCGTCGAGTGGTGGAGCTCAGGGCTGGGTGTGAGGAGAACTGGCCACCAGCTTGTGCCAGCTCACCGCTCGCTTCCGCATGTCCACCTTGTCCAGCCAGATATAGGCTTCCCCGATCAGTGTCTTCTTCATGAACTTCCCTCCATTGGACACCAGGAACAGCTGTGTGTGTACGATGTTCAGAGAGAAGAGAACATTTTAGAACGTTAGGACTGAGGCCTACAAGTCAAAGACTATGGATAGTGTCATAAAATGGTTCTTTGAACATTGGCATTGAAGAACCACTTTCCAGGTTTCAAGAACCAGGTTCTTCTATGGCATTGCTCCAGGAACCACGTGTAACATCTCTACACTGTAAGCAAAAATGATTATTTGACTGAATGAGAGTGAAACCCTTGCATTTTTTAAAGGATCTATCTAGAACTACATTTAATAAAGGTTTTCCACCAATCTGGAGAATCGTGTAAGGGCCCAAATGGTTGTGGTGGATGTCTTTTTCATGGATGGTCAAGGTCATTGCAATTATAGATAGTGGAGCTGTGTGAGAACCCTTTGTG
This sequence comes from Salminus brasiliensis, assembly GCF_030463535.1. NCBI lineage: Eukaryota > Metazoa > Chordata > Actinopteri > Characiformes > Bryconidae > Salminus > Salminus brasiliensis. The sequence continues at coordinate 4,776,994 of NC_132890.1, forward strand.
GAGACCATTCAGGAACCTTCTTGCCCTTGGGGCCTGACTCTGAGTAAGTGTTTTCAGGAGGACATGAGGACTGATGTTAACCGATCACATCTCAAAAGCCTGTGTTTGTTTGGTAAGTATGTGGTGGCCTGTGTTATTCTCAGCCTTTCTCACCTGAATGGAGTGACCAGCTGGGTTGAGGCTGAAGCGGAAGGTCTCGTTGAAGGACGGCTCTCTGTCATGGCGGCACACTCTGGTCTTTTTCTTTATGATCCGCTTCTGTGTCGCCACGTTAACAACATAGAGCTTCACGTACAAGTCTGAACAGGACGACAACATAGTTAAAGGGTTAAAGCTCTATTAAAACGATATTCCCTGTATATACAACCCCTTAAACCCCAGCCTTATTTCTTAACTTTCATTTTAATCCCTAATTTTCAGTACATACTAATAATTCAGTTGACTAATTATTCAATAAGTAGTAATTATTTAGCACTCACTAATCTAGTACCTAGCAATTTTTCAGTACATACTAATTATTTAAGTAGTGAATATTCAGGGCATATTAATTTAGTACCTATATATAATTAAGTGCCTATTGATTATTCAATAAGTATTAATTATGTAGTGTCAACTTATGATTCAAATATCAGTAATTACTCAGTAAGTATATTTTATTTAGTATCTACTAATTATTCAATATGTCATAATTATTCAATACATACTAATTTAGTTTCTAGCAATTATTCAGTACCCACTAATTTTTAAGTAGTAATAATTCAGGGAATATTCATTTAGTACCCATATATAATTAAGTGCCCATTGATTATTCAAAAGTATTAATTATGTATTAGCAACTAATTATTTAATTAGCAGTAATTACTTTTAGTTTCTAGCAATTATTAAGTACCCACAAATTTCAAATATCAGTAATTACTCAGTAAGTATATTTTATTTTGTATCTACTAATTATTCAATATGTCATAATCATTCAGTACATACTAATTTAGTTTCTAGCAATTATTCAGTACCCACTAATTTTAAGTAGTAATAATTCAGGGCATATTAATTATGTACCTACATATAATTAAGTGCCTATTAATTATTCAATAAGTATTAATTATATAGTATAAACTAATTATTCAGTTAGTAGTAGTTACTCAGTACTGATTACTCCATAAGTACTTTTTCAGCACACTAATTATTCAGTACCTATGTATTCAAGTAGTAATTATTCAGTGCAAACTGTAACTTTTATTAAGTAACTACTGAATACTGAAAAAGTACCAATTATTCAGTGCCTACTAATTATTCAATATGTACTAATTATTCAATAAGTACTAATTATTCAAAATCTACTATGAAATTCATATGTAACTTGTTTGTAATAACAGCAGGCCTGCATGCTGAGCAATTCTTCAGTGTTTTTTTTTTTTTTTTTTTTTAGATCTGTCAGGCCAAGTTTGAGTATCCAGCAGGGACTTTTCTCAGGTATTATACTGTAGGTATATTTATCATAGTTCAAATCCTAGCAGCTCTCATGCTGTTTTACTGAGCCCTGACTGAGCATTTACTAGTGAGCCTTTTATAAATGTAGAACTCAGTCCCTCGGCTGAGAGGCTTCTATTACCAGGCAGATGGTCTGGAGATTTGAACTTGTAGGTGATGTTTCTGCACTGGAGAATCTCGAGGACCAGCTGCTCTCCTTCAGTCTTTATCTCTTTCTTCAGAGCCACCTTGATCTCTCCCATCATCTGGTTCTTATCTAATCCATAATCCATAAAGGTAATTAGAAAGTTAACATCATTGGAAAATGCACAGAGCATCTGCCATCACAGTGTATGATTACTGAAAAAAACAAAAAACGACAACATCAAACATATTATTAATAAAAATCACGAGTTCAGGGGTGCAGATTTGGTTCGACAAGTTGGAGGATGGGGTAATATTAGGGTAACATTGGGGTAACATTGGTAGGAAATAGTTTACATACAGAACAGTCAACATAAACAAGAATGAACAAGAACGATCATATCTTAATCATATCTAATGTGATATAGGTCAATATTAAAAAGTTAGAGGGACAAGTCACCCCATCCCATCCCACCTCCCCAAATCTCACTAGTGCATAAGATGCCATTGATGTTTTTAGATAACCGCCTCTATTCCTCTAAACTACAAGGCTTAATGGTTAGCCCTGCATACTGGGTACCACAGTGGTTCTCAGCCCTGGTCCTGAAGACCCCCACCCTGCACATTTTAGTGGTTCCTGCTCTAAAATGCCACCTTCAGCTCAGTAACGTCTTGGTGTAACACACATAGGAAATAGAATGAGCCATTCAGTGACCTCTAGTGGACAAGTATTGAATTGTAGAAATATTGATTTGTAAAAATACACAAAAAAAAACCCCCACAAAGAGTAAAGAGATAAATGTGTGTATAATAACCAAAAGCTTTTCTAAAATTATATGACCTGTATTTTATTAAATGAGTTATTTTTACAAAGTCAGAAGAATGACAAAAGTCTATTTCCTGAGAAAAAACGCAGAATGGTTGTACAGCTTAAGTGGTTTCTACTCAGGCACTTGCCAGACTGTTGGTATATGGTTGCTATGCCATTCCATATGGTTCCTATGGTGTTGCTAGCTGTTGGCTATGGTATTCCAGGTGGCTGATATTGCGTTGCTAAGTGGTTGCTAAGATATTGCTAAGTTGCTTAAGGAAATGCAGAATGGTTGTGCAGCCTAAGTGGTTCCCACTTTCAGGCATTTGCTTTGTTGTTGCTATGGTATTCCAGGTGGTTGCTATGGTGTTGCTAATTATGCTTTGCAATGCGCAACCACTATTATTATTGCTTTTTCAAAAGCAGAGCAAATGATCCCACCCTCTTATTAGGACTCCCCTTATCACTTGCAATTCACCCGACATGAGTGAAGTCAGTCACTGCCTCTGTTTTGAACTGCCACCAGTGCAAAATCTATAGGCAGCCAATGCACTCGGACGAAAGCGGCAGATACTCAGATCTGATACATCACCCAACAGACAGCTGGGCTAGCTGGCATCACATTAGAAGGGAGTTGGGGATTCAGTGCCATCAACACCCCCCCCCCCTAATTATGTAGTGTCAACTTATTATTCAAATAGCAGTAATTACTCTGTAAGTATCTTTTATTTAGTATTATTTAGTAATTAGTAATTTAAGTCATAATTATTCAGTACATACTAATTTAGTTTCTATCAATTATTCAGTAACCACTAATTTTCAAGTAGTACTAGTTCAGGGAATATATTAATTTAGTACCTACATATAATTAGGTGCCAATAAGTATTAATTATGTAATATAAACTAAGTATTCAATTAGTAGTAGTTACTCAGTAAGTACTGATTACATAAGTACTTTTTCAGCACACACTAATTATTCAGTAGTAATTATTCAGTGCAAATTGAATTTTGTACCTCAAAATAAACAAATCTACAAATTAGTATATATATTTATATTTTATGAAATGCAACTGACAACTGTAGCTATTATTAAGTAACTACTGATTACTTAGTGGTTGGTGTGGCGCAACAGATAACACCACTACCTGCCACTGAGTTACCTCACCATGTGGGAGACTAGGGTTTGATTCCCGGTCTGGGTGACTATGCTGCGCTACACCAATAAGAGTCCTTGGGCCAGACTCCTAACAATACATTAGCCCACCTCTGTGATATGAATAACCTTGTATGTCGCTCTGGATAAGAGCGTCTGCTAAATGCCATAAATGTAAATGTACTGATTACTAAAAAATTACCAATTATTCAGTGCCTACTAATTATTCAATAAGTACTAATTATTCAAAATCTACTATAAAATTAATATGTAACTTGTTACTTAAACTGTTCGTTAAACCTTTTAAACAAGCAAAAACTAAAACAGACCCCCCAATGGCCAATTGTGCTCTCTCAGGCTCCAGCTGATTCTTTCCATTATTATTATTGTTTGTAGTTATTTATGTATTTATTGTTTGTTTACTTATTGATTGTCTGTTTGTTTGTTTATGCTTCCATATCCTCCCTCAGGAATCATACACTATAAATAAAAGTAAAGTTTAAAGAATCTTCAGATGAGCTCGATAGCTGTATAGTAAAAAGCTTCACTTCCACATATTTTCAAGGGCTATTTATCACTCTGTCTGGACAAGGGTACAGCCTACTTTCTGCCAGACTCTAGCCTGTCTCCTCTAGCCTGTTGGACCTTCTCTTGAGACACACACACACACATATGCACACACACACACACCTACTGTGATGAATAATTCAGAAGAGTAGAGCAATGACACAGTGGCACCGTTATGGTAGAACAGAAGGAGGAGACCGCTGTATCCGTTAGGCCGACAGGCTCAGAGTCTCATAAACAGCTTTTAGACAAGTGCTAATTCAACCTTAGGGGCACAGAGGCCCACCAGTGTTCTCCTGCATCAGGTGCCTTTGCTACAAGACTGTACTGCATTTCATACAGAGATAAATCAGATTAGAGAGATTAGAATTTCCCCATTTTCTGCAAAAGTCAATTACTGTGACGCTCCCTGGGTGAGACGGGGAACCCTGAGTTATTCTTCTGCTTTAGACTCGTTCATTCACTTCTGCATTCGGTACAATGTCTCTATGGCAGGGACAGGAATTGTTTCCTACCTTATTTGAAGCAAAAGAGCTTCTTTGTTGAGGCCATTACAGCCAACTTATATACATATATACTCACTGATAACTTTATTAGGAACACTTGTACACTTGTACCGCTCCTCATTCATGCTATTATCTAATCAGCCAATCGTGCTGCAGCGGTGCAATGAATACAACCATCACATCAACCATCAGAATGGGTAAAATGTGATCTCAGAGATTTTGAGCATGGCCTGATTGTTGGTGCCGGAGAGGTTGGTTTAAGTATTTCTAGACCTGCGGATCTCTTGAGATTAGTCAGCTCTACAGCCTCTAGACTTAAGTCGAATGGTGCAATAAAGAAAACACATCCAGTGAGCAGCAGAGAATTGCTGCTCAGGCTGGTTGGAGCTGACAGAAAGGCTACAGTAGCTCAGAAAACCACTCTGTACAATGGTGGTGAGCAGAAAAGCATCTCAGAATGCACAACACCACCTCCAACCTTGAGGAGGATGAGCCACAACAGCAGAAGACCACGACAGGCTCCACTTCTTTCAGCCAAGAACAGAAAGCTGAGGCTGCAGTGGCTCAGCGCAGGCTCACCAACACTGCACAATTTCAATTTCTGCTAAGGTTTACTGACAGTATGAGCAGAATTTGACACTGACATAAAATTGCATTGACCATCCTTGGAATGGAGAATGGAGGCCGTTTGAGACCTAGTATTAGTGTTAATATTAATGAGTATTAATATTAGACCGAGTATTGGCGATAAAGTGCTTGGTGAGTGTTCCTGTCTGTTTAGCCTAATGCAGTTCAGTTTTTTTATTGTGAGTCATTGTTGGGGAACCAATCAGAACAGAGGTCAGGGCATGTACAGGGTATGACCGTGTACTAAAAGCTATTAAAGGCACAGTTACACTCTTAGGTCTATTCTTTTTATATCTTAATTGGGCTCTGAAATTACTTCAGCACAAATGTAAATATAGAAATTTCCATAGCCAGCAAAGGCCTGGTAAACTTATCCAAGAGAAATATTGGATATGGGCCCTTCACTGTCTCGGGAGAAGGAACAGTCACATCAGAAATCACCCAAAGACTCCACCAGAGAATCCTTTACTCTGGTTATCGCTGGATCCTTACTTTCAGAGTCAGGCAGGTTCTTCAGAGAGTCAGAGCCTCTCTTATCCAAACCATTCGGAATGGTTTTCCTGCCGGACAGAGACAAATTCATACGTCAGCACAGTCGCACGAACTTCAGACCCACTGAGCAACTGATGCACGTAATGGCTGAACCTGCTGCACTGGATCTCCCTGGCTAATGAATAATGAACTGAACAGGGACCAAGACGAAAGAGTGCACTCACAGCTGAGGGACCTGAAAGATAGCACTGTCCACTGCATTAGTGCCTGTGCCGTCCTCACTGTCCAGGGTATAACCATCTCCGTCATTCAGCCTGTGTCCTGCTCTGTCTGCAAATGTGAAAAGACAGCAGGAGGGAGGAAAGGAAACAGAGAGAGAAGAATACGGAGAGCCGGAGTTAGCAAAGCTCCCAAAGTAATGCCAGAACTGAGTGGATGCAGTGGTTCACACAGCAACGATTAATGGCTGTCAAATCAAAACCTTGTATCTGCAAAAAGGGTAGTTGCCACATATATTTTGTGACCATTTGGAGATGAATGGACCAATAAAAATGGCAATGAAATCTTGTCACGTTAACTAGGGTGACTGTACGGCCTATTTTTCCCAGACGTCCTCTTTCAAGGATCTAACACATGCGTCTGGCTGGGATTTCTAACGCTCCAGGATTTTTGCATTGATTGCATCGATCAATGTTTGCTTCAGCAGTCGCCACACAGTCTGTGTATGGACTTTTACAGCCTTCAAACAGCCTATTTAAGCCCCACCTTCTTACCAGCACAGCTGGTCTATATATGTACTTGCAGCTACATGCAAAGATGCAAAGTGGTTCCCAGAGAGAGAGAGAGATAGAGAGAAAGAGAGAGAGAGTAAGACACTGTTTAACGAAAGCAGCACATGGCGATTGACCTCAGCCTAAAATCGCAAGTGCAAAAGTAAGATCACACACAGTTATATCCGGTCAGACATAGGAGGAGGAGTGAACAGTGTCCAGTGAAATAGTTGATTTTTAATACCAATTGATTTTAAAATTTATATTTATGCATGTTATGATGCATCTATTGATTTTTTATTAATTTTATTTTGGGACACAGCAGGAACAAATTTGGTCATGTAGGCATCTCTAATAGTTGATTTTTAATGGCAATTGATTTTTATTTCTATTTACGCTTGTGTTATGACTAATTTTAATATTGACATGATAATAAAAACGTTACTTAAGAGGTGGTAAAAGTAAAAATCTTCTATTGATTTTTTTATTGATTTTATTTTTGGGACACAAGTTGAACTGCAGGAGCAAATTTGGTCATCTAGGCATCTCTAATAGTTGATTTTTCATGGCAATTGATTTTTATTTATATTTATACATGCGTTTTGGCTAATTTAAATTTTTAATATGATGATAATAAAAACGTTACTTAATTATTGATTTTTTATTGATTTTATATTTGGGACACAAGTTGAACTGCAGATGCAAAAATGGTCATCTAGGCTATTAAGGCTAGGGCTGTGTATTCACAAGAACCTGGCGATATGATACTTTAAGAACCCTTATATTATAAAAACACACCAGTGTATGTCTACAGTTTGAGTATAAGAAAAGTTTACAATGGGATCTGAAGCATAAGACCGCTTTCTAGCAGTCAACGTTTACATGAAATAACTCCCCGGCCACTAATCTTTACATCTAAGCTGCTAATTAACAATCAATATTATGTTTTTGAGAACTGATGCAGTATCACAAAACATAAGATCACAATACTTTGAGTTTCGATATTTTAACAGTGTTGGTAAAATAGAAAGTGTTAATGTATTAATGTTCATTATCACAGTCCTACAACTTAGGCCTACTTGAAGCCCCCCTGCCACAACATCCTAACCATGGTGGATGCCAGTGTGTCGCCAGTATTGAAAACCAAAACAGTGGTCACTCTACATTAACGTTTAAAGTTTACAATTCAAAGTTAAAAATAGAAATACAAGGTTTTGTTCTGACAGTAAAAAGAACAGAATAGAAAGAATACACACCAAGTAGAAATAAACAGAGACACTGAAATTAACCACATTTTATAAATATTAAGAATTCCTCGCAAAGTCAGCGATTAAACTTACAGCTAGGTTTTACAGCTAGGTTTAGGTTTGGTCATTGATTTTAATGTCGTCCCCCTCTTACAAGTACGAGTACTACATCATTAATAAGACGTTCATTCATTTACTGAATGATGGAATAACAGTTGAGCTGCATTAGGTTTAGGTTTAGACTAAGGTTTAAGGAGGCGTCATGTGTCTCACCTCCTCAGCAGTGCTCCTCCCTTGACGGTCAGCTGACTCGATACAAGTGCTCTCATTGGCCGGTAGAAGGTGACTGATCGGTACGGAGCTGGACTTTCCCATAATGTGTGTGTGGGTGTTTGTGCTTGTTCTCACATGAAACCAGCTTATGCCTTTTACACACCACAGTCATGCTAACAGAAATATGGGTTTGACCTGGGTAGAGGTTTCATCGGCGTGGGGTATCTGGGGGGAGTGAAAACCGGCATGCTGTGGCAGTCGACGTGTACAGGGTTTCTGAATACACATTCCATCGCGAGCGACTGAGCTGCAATGCTGGTGCAATGACGGAAGTATACAGGGGGGATGCTAGTACATGGAAAAGCACTTTTACTGAGGGGTTTACACATGCAACACATGCTAAGTTAACTCTGATCTGAAGATCCTGCAGGTTTGGGCTGGACAACTGAGCTGGAGCTACACTGGGGGTTATTTTTATATATTTTTATATCAGAGAAGCTGGGCTCACCGGAGTTTTACACTTGCCCGAGGCACGTTTATGATATTAGTGTGAAGAGGGGGAGTTTAAATGGTGTTGTAATTAAGCAGTTGGACACTTTGTTAAAGATTAAATTAGATTTTAGAGGCTTTTACACAGAACGAGTTTATAGTTTCTCCACTCTGCGTGCAGAATGCCCCGAGTTTCAAAACTGAGCGAATCATTTGAATCAAGACTATAAATGATGACGTTTTAAATGGGTTTTTTTTCTGTAAAAAGAAAGATTATTTTATAATGAACCACATTATAATCCTATGCATTTATCTTTTCGATTTTTTTTTTGGGAGAAATATAAAGGGAGTTTAATAGAGGTTATTCATCTGGGATTTTAAATGGAGGACATTCAACAGAACAGACCAAACAAAAAAGTATAAAAGTAAAAAAGATTAAACAGATAGGTAAGGACATGAGGGACAGGCGAAGAAAGAGCAGGAGAGTGAGAGAACAGGAGGAAAGAGATAGAGAAAGAAAAAGAGACAGTAGAGATAAGCTGTGAGCTCATGTGTAGAAGTAAAGGTTACTTGGCTGGAGGCGGGCCTGCTGCACTGCTGCCTCTGCTGCAGCAATGGCGTTGCCGGCTTCTTCCAGGTGAGCCTGTGTGACGCTGCTTTTGCTCTGACTGCGGGAGGGGCCGTGGGAGCGCAGATGACCCTCGGAGGAAGACTTGGAGCTGCCAGGGCTGCTGTGGGACTTCTCTATGGTGGGGACCTGAGTGTCTGAAGACAGGCATGGATGTTTGAATACATACACTTATAGCTAAATAGTAGTATGTGGTAGTGTGTCATATCACATTCGCCGAAAATACAAAGGTAACTCATTGATTTAATTGAATGATCCGGTAAAAAGTCACCTATAGCGGTTAGATGGATCCAAAAAATGCTGTGTTTCCTTCTATGGTTTCATATTTGTTTAATAAATGTACTGATAAATACTCTTTTCCAGGTGCAGACATTTAGCAAATATGGTTAAATGGTGAAGCCTACCTTTAGCAGGATCAGGGAAGATGCCGTGGCTTCGGCTCTTGATGACGGAGGTCTTGGGGGACTGTTCACTGCCTGGTTGTCCTCCTGTACCCCCAGATCCACCCAATCCCCCAGGACCGCCCTGACCGCCCTGGCCTCCCTGACCTCCTTGACCTCCAGGTCCTCCAGGTCCACCACCCTGCGGGGGTTGACCCCTGCTATGATGGATGCTTTCACTCTGCTCCTTTAGAGGGTGCCAGCGAGGCATGTTATCCAACTGAGCTGTGTTGGACAGGTCAATCAGCACCTGCAACACAGACGCCATAGTTCCTCAACACACGCTGCGGTAAGAGCTGGTGGATATGGTTAGTCAGATATGCGTGAGAGGAGACGGTATGTGCTGTTCTGGCAAGTTCTCTCACTGTCTGAAGTGTTTTGGCACATTGAATCAGAAAGCTAGCAAACACTCACTTCACCCAGGAAATCGTTGGTAGAGTATCTGTCATAATCCCACACTGTCACCTCCAGGGTTTTCCTCTTCAGCTGAAAGAGAAACAAGATTACACATTACATTAGTCAAAGCGCAGACATCCTGCTCCCTGAAACACTGCTCACATCAGTGTCATTCATTTGGCATCTTTAAACCTGGCAGAGCAAAACCCTGAACTCTGCAAATGGAGAAACAATTACGAGACTGGGTTTTTATTGGAGACTATAGGGAACAAATGCAGACTTGCTGTGGATTCAATCGAAGAACATCCAGGGTAAATTAAGCTGCACCGTCACGCTTGTCAGCTGAGCTCTGCACTCAATAATACCCTGATGGGTTTGTGTGTGTTTGTGTGTGTGTGTGTATGTTTAAAGGATTCTACGATTTGAAGAACACCTCAGATGATCTAGAATAATGCAGTCTAATGAAGAACGTCCTCAATGAGGGAGAACTAACAGAACTAATGGAGCTAAAGAGTAGGGTGAGGACTCAGCTCAGTAATGTGTCCAGTTCCTAGGCCAGGCTTCAATGCAATTCAATTCAATTCAATTCCATTTTTACAACGGATGTTGTCACAAAGCAGCTTTACAGAGATCCGGGTCCGAGCCTCTTTTGAGCAAGCTAGTGGCAACAGTGGCAAGGAAAAACTCCCTTGGGTCGAGAGGAAGAAACCTTGAGGTACATGAGGTTGACACCAAATAATAATAAAAACAATAAAACTAAACTGAAGGCATCTAGGCTTCTAGTATACAGCTTAAAACTTTGATCCCATTTTTGATCAAAAATAGAATCTGGTCAGACCAGATGTACACTTTTGACAGTTTTATGTTATTATGCTGTGATGAACTAAGACCCATCACCAATTACAAGGGTATAATACATACAATAATACCACTAATACAGTATTATAATGTCCATTGTTTATAGTCCACTCTCCTCTGTCCTAGCTAGCAGAACCAATAGCTAGTAGTGGCCTAGTGGCTAGGACTCCTCCTGTCACGCAAGGCCACCCAAAAAAGTCCCTCACACACACACTTGAAGCTATCTACCAGTTACAACAGCTAACTGAGGCCCACACTGATTAGCACAATGCACGAGGAGAGGTAGAACCAATTGTGATTTCACAATGATGGGGTCAACACTTGTTGAGATGTCTGCGCACCTCAGGAACCCTGAATTACACATGTGTGTGCTGAGAAGGAAAAACTATACATTTGACTATGACTTTGACAGTGACCTTGAATATAATACCATAGACTAAACATAGCATAGCATAGTGTTTAGCAGGATAGAAATTAATTTATTGTCCAATAAATGCTGGGATATTATTTGTTTGGTGTCTCCTCAGACACTGTAAATAAAACATGCAGTCTAACACAACATGATCTCACACAGAAACGGCCATATAGGCTGATTGTTTCAGTCCAAAAATATGACCTATTTGGTAGTGACCCGCCATCCCGCCATCCCACCATCCCTCAAAACCCACAGAAGACAAGCGTTCAGGCTTTTTTCTGTCCTGGCACCAAAGTGGTGGAACGAACTTCCCCTGGGTATCCGTTCAAACGCAGACTGAAGACCCTCCTCTTCTGAGAGTACTTGGGCGAATAGCAGAGTGGTCTCCTTACTGACTTGTGTTTAGTAGAGTCTAAACTTAGAGGAATCTCTGAATTATTAGTCTATTCAAACTAGCTGAGGTTTTTCTTGGGTAAATAGCAAAGCACTTTTGTAAGTCGCTCTGGATAAGAGCATCTGCTAAATGCTTTAAATGTAAATGTAAATGTAGTGCAAAATACACACACACACACACACGTGCGAAGAAGAATGGCTAAAACAGCGCTGGAAAACTGTGTTGAAGAAAATCCTGCAGTTTAAGAAGAGCTCAGAGGGGCTTTATTCACACATGGGCCCACTCAGACATTACCCAGACTTTGTACCAGGACTTTGTCTGGATAATATCTGGTACGAATGATGCTGGCATTTGCGTTCAGACATACAGCTCCTCTGGAAAAGGGAGCTGGCCAGAAAAAAGGCTCTGGCTTACCCTGCATGTCTGAAAGGGGGGTATAGCTACCTGTTCCAGGTGAATGTTTTTATAGATGACAGTCTGGTTCCACTCAGGGTTTTGGGTCTTCTGCACATATTTAGTCCTTCTCTTGTTCTCAGCACTGTGACGTAATTATGAGGAGACAGGATGTAGAACATATTAGGCAAAAGGCAACAATCCAGTGTCTTGATTATATAAATATATAAACACATTTTCAAAATTCATAATATTTCATATTCATAATATTCCATCAGGCTTACTCTATTTTAAAGAGTATTCAAACTAGTGTAAATCCCAAACGTTTGTTGTTTGACAGCAAATATAATAAGACTATGATTAAACAGTTTCAGAGCCGATCACAGGTCACAGTAGATGCAGGTATGACAGGATAATCCTTCAATGAAGCAATAGTGATGAGAATACTATGCTGGTAGCAGATGAGCATAATGACATCACTGGATCACAGGGTAATACATGGAACTACGCCTCCCACATGCAGCTCTAAAGAACAGCTGGACTACTAACAGTGCGAAACTCACATGTGAGAACTACAAAACGGGCACTCGTCACAAGCAGCTACGGCGGGCTCCTCATAAAACAGGTATCCTCAAAACACTTGAGTGTTTTAAGACTCATGATTTATGCAGAAAAAGTCTGATTTATGATTTATGCAGCTCTGCAGATCTGACTGCACAGAGGTAGAGATGGTTGTGAGGTAGCTTTGATGATACATCTCGGACGACACAGAAGCACAAGCACACCAACCAAAACCCGGCTGGATTACAGCTCGGTAATGAACGCGGGACCCGAAACACAAAAACACGAACACATACACACACACACACACACACACACAAACAAACAAAGGAACGAAAGCAAGTGACAGAAAGGAGAAGCGCCACGCTACCTTGCGTTCTGGACAACCATGACTTGGCTGAACCAATCCAGAGATTTGTTAGGAATGCAAAAGCAGACAGACAAACAGAAAACAGTCAGAGAGTCCATAAAAAAGCAGACAAAGAAAAGAGAAGGGAACAAAAGTACAGAGGGAGGGAAACCGACAGAACCGGCACTCCAGAGTGTGTATGTGGAAACACACACATAATGGAGTGGCTCCTGGTATCAGATAGAGGAGAGGCTGGGCAGGTAATGCAGTCTAATCTCATAAACACTCCAGATATGGCCATTAGGAGATAGTAGATATACCATTACATGGTCGACACCGGAGGAGGCCATATTGATTTTGCTGCTTGTTGACTCCATGAGCAGCGAGCAGAGACGCTAAAGCTCAGTGGCTGAATGGAGTGTAAGGAGAGTTAGGCTGAGCAGATAAAGAGGCAACTCCACTTCTGCCTTCCAAGAAGCCATTACAGCATTAAAGTCACTCCTTTTCCAAGTTGTATGTAGTGCAAGAGGTGCACTACTCCATCAATACACCAAAAGTCTGGAATCAAATGTGTTTTTTTATTATATATATATATGTCTATTATTTACATTTAAATGTGTTATTTATTTAGGCCTAGATTTTAAAATTCTCTACTATGTTGGATGATCAGCACTCAACCTCATACCCAACTCCTCGATTTATCCCAAAAGTATTTGCAGTAACAGCAGTAGTAGTAGTAGTAGTAGTAGCAGTAGTAGCAGTAATAGCATCGGCAGGAGTCGTTGTAGTAGTGGAAGTTGTAATCGCAGATGCAGCAGTAGTAGCAGTAGCATCAGTAGTAACCGTAGTAGTAGTAGTAGTAGTATCAGTAGTAGCACAGGTAGTAGTAGCAGTAGTAGTAGAATAAGTAATTGCAGTGGTAGCAGTAGAAGTAGCAGTATCAGTAGTAGTAGTAGCAGCAGTAGTACAGTAGCAGTAGTAGTACAGTAGCAGTAGTAGCAGCAGTAGTAGTGGCAGCAACAGTAGCAGCAGCAGTATTAGAAGTAGTAGTAGCAGCAGTAGTACAGTAGTAGTAGTAGCAGCAGTATCAGTAGTAGTGGCAGCAGCAGTAGTAGCAGCAGTATCAGTAGTAGTGGCAGCAGTAGTAGTAGCAGTGGTATCAGTAGTAGTGGTAGTAGTAGCAGTGGTATCAGTAGTAGTGGTAATAGTGGCAGCAGCAGTAATAGTAATAGTAGCGGCAGCAGTAGTAGAAGCAGCAGTATCAGTAGTAGTGGCAGCAGTAGTAGTAGCAGTGGTATCAGTAGTAGTGGTAGTAGTGGCAGCAGCAGTAATAGTAATAGTAGCGGCAGCAGTAGTAGTAGCAGTGATATCAGTAGTAGTGGCAGCAGCAGTAATAGTAGTAGTAGCGGCAGTAGTAGTGGCAGCAGCATTAGTAGCAGTAGTGGCAGCAGTAGTAGTAGCAGCAGTAGTAGTGGCAGCAGCAGTAGCAGTAGAAGCAGCAGTTGTAGTAGAAACGGCAGTAGTAGTAGTGGTGGCAGCAGTAGTAGTAGTAGCAGCAGTAATTTAGCACAGTGCCCTGTGCAAATTTCATAATGGCATTTCTCATTTGAGTAGTAGCAGCAGTATCAGTAGTAGTGGCAGCAGTAGTAGTAGCAGTGGTATCAGTAGTGGTGGTAGTAGTGGCAGCAGCAGTAATAGTAATAGTAGTGGCAGCAGTAGTAGTAGCAGCGGTATCAGTAGTAGTGGCAGCAGCAGTAATAGTAGTAGTAGCGGCAGCAGTAGTGGCAGCAGCATTAGTAGCAGTAGTGGCAGCAGTAGTAGTAGCAGTAATAGTAGTAGTAGCGGCAGCAGTAGTGGCAGCAGCATTAGTAGCAGTAGTGGCAGCAGTAGTAGTAGCAGCAGTAGTAGTAGAAGCAGCAGTAGTAGTGGCAGCAGCAGTAGCAGTAGAAGCAGCAGTTGTAGTAGAAACGGCAGTAGTAGTAGTGGTGGCAGCAGTAGTAGTAGTAGCAGCAGTAGTAGTAGTAGTGGCAGTAGTAGAACAGTGGTAGTAGTAGAAGCAGCAGTAGCAGTAGTAGTAGTGGCAGTAGAAGCAGCAGCAGCAGTAGTAATAGTAGTGGCAGCAGCAGCAGCGGTAGTAGTAGTAGCAGCAGCAGTTGTAGTAGAAACGGCAGTAGTAGTAGCAGTAGTGGCAGCAGCAGCAGTAGTAGTAGTGGTGGCAGCAGTAGTTTTAAACATTGATTCCAAGCTTTTGGGCAGTAATTTAGCGATTGCAGTTGAAGCACAGTCAGTTCTATGTTACAGCACAGTGAATTTGTCGTGTGCTAATTCAGTTCTTCCTGTGCAAATTTTATAATGGCATTTCTCAGTAGAGGCTTTTGTGTGGAAGGATTTTTGCAGTAAGACAATATTTCCAGTGAAAACAGAAATATTAGTTTAGACCAAAATAAAGGACAGTGGGGATTAAGATCAAGAGACAAATCAATCTTAAAACATATTAGACATCAAAATAATTAAAGGTTCAGCCGTAGAACTGAAAACAGCACAGACATGAGCACACACTCATCACACAAAGCAATCACGCCAAACCAGTGGACCACACGGACAGACAGAAAGACACAACGAACCTCTCGCACTCGCAGTTACACTTTCTCACACTTTGTGAGGAGGATACACATATGCAGACATACACACTCACTTTCACACACCCCACCATGTGGCACCTACCTCCTCCCTGGCAGAAGATACACCTTGACAAAAGGATCTGAATATCCGTTGTTGTCTCTGGGGGCGAGGTTTCTTGCTTGTAGGACATGGACGATCAAATTACCCATATTCTTGTCGTAGTTGATTTGGAGCTAACAGCAAGAAACACAGACTATGAGCCTACATTCAGCACCTCCTATAATTTGTTGTATCAATGGGGAGGCTTTTACATTCAGCTTATGAGCAGTTTACCATTCCCAACTTTAAACCTCACAGGCCTGTCTCTTGCATATTAGTTATACAGTGAGAGAGAGAAGATAGTTATACACTATATGGACAAAAGTATTGGGACACCTACACATTACATCTTAAGGAGCTTTTATGACATCTACTTTAACAGCAGGTCAGACACTTTGTGGCTGAGCTGCTCTCTGTGAGCTGTTCCTCCTAAACCCTTCCACTGTTCAATAATAATACCACTCACAGCTCAATTTCACCAGCTGACTTGTTGTTGTTGCAGCGGTGGTTCCTGTTACATACAGAACCATGCTGGAGTTCAGTGAGCTCTTCAGAACCACTCAGTCTTTTACTATGGCAATGGGACTGTAAGATGGACCTGAATTCAGTGATTATGAGATGCGTCCCAATACTTTTGTCCATATAGTGTATACATGAATTTATGTCTTACTTTATATATACAGTTTTTAATTATTATTTATATATACATAATAATATTCTATTTTCAATATCACATATTTAGAGTTATATTACTAATGCTAAAGTAAATAAAAAAAACACAAATAATATCAATTTATTAAATCAATTTATTATTTTATTTATATATATATATATATATATATATATATATATGTATATATATATATAATTAATTAATAATATATCATTATTATATTATTATTACATTATAAATATGATATATGTACTAATAAATTAATAATATATATAAATAATAGATATATTTTATATATATATCATATTATATTATTTATTTATTTACTTTTTAAATTAAAAGGATATATATATATTCTCTCTCTCTCTCTCTCTTTATATATATATATATATATATATATATATATATATATATATATATAATTTCATTTATTTATCACCCCTGTCACATAAAAACCTTATCTCTAGTTTAGAAATGATCTGCAATACAATCTTTTTTCATTGACTTCTATTGGAAGTTAAGAAGGTTTATTGCTTCTCCTGTGAAGTTGCCATTCAGCAGATACAAGGTATTTGTATTACAGCAACAATATATGTATATATTAGGTAAGTTAGGTGTGTGGACTCACTTGCATTTCACCAGTGATTGGATGTGGCTGTGGCTTCAGAGCCTCTGCAGACTAAGAATAAACACACACACACATAATAAACACCAGCTTGTATCTGTAGCAAAGACAGAGTCTGAGAGAAGCAGCTATGAATACAAATGTACACACATAGACATGCATGCACGCATACACCCTGTTTAAAGCCCTCCGTTAATTAATATGCTACGTTCCTGACCAGAGCAGATGACTTTTCTCCAGTCGGGATGAATAATGGCTTACAGTAAACATGAAGATAAGGAGGAAAAGGGGCCGCAGAAGTCACACCACCTACAGCTACAGGCCTGCTTCATCAGACTGAGATGAAAGAGTCTCATCACGTCTAACCTTCAGCTTCAAAGAGAGCCATACCGTCACACAGACACCTACTAGTGTCTACACACACACACACACACACACACACACACACACTGCCACTGCGGTACCTTGCTGCTGTGGCGCTTCTTGTTGACGGAGGGGGACCCAGGCTGGCCAGGGCTGGGCACAGCGCTGGAGGCAGCGGACGCTGTGGCTGAATGTAGGTGTCCAGCCTTCTCCAGGGCAGCCAGCACTGAGGCGGGGGCCTGCTGCTGAGACACCTTCTGCAGCTCCGCAGCCAACTGCTTAGGGTCCACACCCGGAGAACGCTGACGATCAGCTAGAAACAAATGTGTGATTCTGCATTACAGCATAAACATGTACTGTAGGTAGAGGCTATTTATCATTTCTAGCTAACAATATATCGTCTAATAATAGAAGATAATGTAATGGTGTTATATTAAAGCTAAAATAGCATCTTAAAAACAGCTTAATTAAGTAAAATATATTGGTCCATTCATTATGGAATTCTGATACAATGTAAAGAACAACTGCCCGATTCACATTAAGTCAAAAATGGAGACACAAGCTTTTTCAAGACAGCAACAATATGTATCAATTTTGTTTGCTGTTGTACATAGGAAATTTAATGCCGACCTCACAATCTGATTGGTTGAGGAGCATATGAACTCTTTCACGTTAAATCTGTATCACTCCGCTGGTGCGCTGACAACAATTGACAAGGCTGAGCTGAACCGAAGTCCATAAAGGCAACTCTCTTCATTCAGCAGCCATCTTTGCAATACCGCCAGGCAGTTATTTCCAGTCACACAGGACCTGGCTCATATATCTATTAACCAAAATCTATTTTGTAGAGACCAAAATATTTGAAACTGAAGGTCAGATTAGCATTCCATTTTATACCACTAATAAAATCTGATAAAACCTCATGAACAGCGTTCGGCTCAATAAAGCACCAAAAGCCAGATTTCTACTGTGCTTGATCTGCACAGCTCTCCACATTTCTCCAATAGACCATCGACCACCTCCTCCACTTGCAGTGCAACCAACAAGCTGATTGACTCAAAGTCCGGCCTTTCATCAGACACCATGTTGAGTGTTACGAGAACTCCCATTCATATTTCAGCCAGAGGCTGGCCTTCTTATTTATATCGTCTCTGGCTGATGAACTTGATACTTGGACAGTTCTAAGGCTCGATCTGTACCACAGAAGGTATACCTTATAGTACCAGCATTTATCTTGTGCTGCGTACAGGACCCAACAGGTACCTTAACGAAGGTACCTCCACTTAGTCAAGGAATAACTCGTTTGTTGAGGAACTACTTTTTGGCAGAAGGATTTTTTCAGAAATTTCAGGGCTTCTTTGATTTATTTTGTAAAAACTGATGTATAAAAGCAACGGAGCTTGAGAGGGAGTGTGTTAATGAGAATAAGTGAGTGTGTTAATAACATCACAGCTGTGATTTGTTCGCAGGCACAAGCTGAAGGTAATAACACACTCCCTCTTGTGTTCTATTGCTTAAGTAAAACCTTTAATCACTTAATAAATTGCCAAATAATCAAAAGATTACTTGAATACAAATGTGAAAAATGAAGGGATTCATGTGTGTGTGTGTGTGTGTGTGTGTGTGTGTGTGTGTGTGTGTGTGTGCACCATGGCAGCAATCTATTTCCTATTTTCTCTTCCACCGATGTTATCATCAGTGAGTTGATCTGGGCCTTTATTGCAGGCGGCGGAGCTATCGCACCACGACAGCGGAACCAACTTTTAAGATGAACAGCAGATGCTGCCGTAATCTAGAAGCAGATCAGCGCTCACATATTGCAAAACATACTGAAAGGCTACTGCACACTGAATGGAAAATGATGATCTTCAAAATGCCTTATGTTTTCCTCCCACTTTGAGAGAAGCCGAGTCATCTGCATTCAGCGGCAGTGAAGAGCGACCTACCGGCCTTTAGCTGAGACTGTAGCTCCAGCTGCTGCGGATGCTCCGAGTCGGAGAGCATGTTCAGGTCTCTAAAAACACAACAAAGTAAAATAAACAGTTAACCAAGACTCATCTGGTCAATATCTGTCATTCACATTATTATTTATTTTGTGATGGTTTGGGGGGGCGTATGTTGCCTGGAGGGCTGGTTTCAACAGTGCAGCTGAGAAAGTGGTCAAATGGTCAAATGGCAATGGTCAAAAGCCGATCCGCATCAAGAGCCCTTTGAAGTTCAAGCACGGCTCGGCTCGACCCGCCATCCCTCAAAATCCACGGATGACGAGCGTCCAGGCTTTTTTCTGTCCTGCACTGAAGTGGTGGAGCGAACTTCCCCTGGGTGTCCGAACAGCAGAGTCCAATGCTCACTGTCTTCAAACCCAGACTGAAGACCCTCCTCTTCTGAGAGGACTTGGGCGAATAGTAGAATGATCTCCTTACTGACTTGTGTCTAGTAGAGTCTAAACTTAGAGGATCTTTGGATTATTAGTCTATTTAAACTAGCTGAGGTTTTTCTTGGGTAAATAGCAAAGCACTTCTGTAAGTCGCTCTGGAGAAGAGCTTCTGCTAAATGCCTTAAATGTAAATGTAAATGTAAAACTATAAAAATATTACAGTTGCAGTACAGTTAGAGTTATAGCATAGATGTGGAAAGCCACAAAGTTACCATACTTAAGCACTTCTTCAGGTTTCTTTATTGTCTTTATTAAAAAAAACTTACTTTTAGACTATTCCTTTTCATGAAACTACTTTGTGCACTAGAGAGTAAAAAAAAACTACCAGCCACCAGAGGGCAGATCAAAGCTCAAACATCCCTCACCGGCCCAAGAATGCCTTCCGTGATGAAGCACCACGGGATCAGCAATAAGCACAGCTGTGGAGACTATATTTATTGTTTATTGTGAGAAAATGGAAAAAAGAGACGGAACAAGAGCTCGGGTCTCGGGTTGTTTTGTCTGCTGGCTGACATAATGGGACACAGTGGTTTACCGCCTCCCCTGTTTCTGTACTGCAGACAGGGACGCATCGCATTCATTTCTCAGGACACACACAACCTACGCTGTGAATGAATGCAGGATGCACAGGGTTGTTAATTGTCAGTGTCAATTATTGTACAGGGCTCTGGTCCCTGGTTGGTGCAGCATGGTGGGAAACAACACAGCAGTAAAAAGTCTTTTCGTTTTGACAATTTCATCAGAATTTGATACAAATCCAAACTGAAGCACACCAATCACTGTTCACTAAACTCCACCCCTAACAGATTGTCCATTTATTGGTCCTGTCCCATTATACCTCTTCTAAAGGCTCATAATTATTTATATATAGGGCCTTTTTAACCTTTGTAACAATTTGAACCCTAGGCCCTCAATTCCTCATCCTTAAATGACAAAAGTGCATTAAAAATGCATCAATTTGCATATCATGTCATAGCAAAGACTGAATACTTTATAATAGCTAAAATAATTTACAATAGTTACTGAATAATAGGTCTTAAAACTATTTAACTACTTAATAGCCCAGAGTTCAAGAGGTTAAAATTGGTACACAAGAGGAAAGATGTATAACCTGGTTAAACAGTGCAGAACACTGTATTAGTAATTCAACCTAGAACAAAAATCACAGGAACATGAGTTTCTTTACTTTTGATATGTCTTAAGTAATTATTACTTAGTAATAAGATAATATTTAACAAAAAAAAAACAAACATAATTGTAGTGCATTTCAGTCCGTTCTGTGCTCATGACCCATTCCTATGTAAAACAACCCTCATAAATGTGCTACTATTAATGCTGGATTGGTGGGGGATCTGAGTGGATCAGCGGACTAATGGGCTGCCACTATCCTGAGCCATGCAGCTTTGCCATCAGCAGCTGGAGTCAGAGAGAGCACAATTGGCCATGCTCTCTATGGGTGAGTAGATGACGCTTTCTCCCCTCATTGCTCTTAAATCAATGTTGGCCAGCACAGGCTTCTGTCAGCTGGTGTGGTAGAGCTGAAGAGCTGGACCTTTCCAACCAGTCGGCTGCCTGGTGATGCCACATTGGTGGCAGTTCTAAAAGAGGCAGCGTCTGGCTTCACATGTATCAGAAAAGGCTCGTTAAAATGACCCTACTCCTAGAGAGTGTTGGGTTAATTGGCAGTCCTAAATTGGGTGACGTGGGAAAGAAAAAATTATATGTAATAGTACAAATGAGCTTTAGTTTAGGACAGAAACGGTAACTCACAGACGAACACACATCTCTGCGTCCCCACTCTGCTGCTGACCCATGATGCTCTGCACTTCCTCATAGGTCTTGCCCATCATAGGGATTCCATTCCACTCCAGGACCTGCATTCCTGCAGTGCGCACAACACAGCACAGCCAGGGTTGGAGAGGTGGAGGAGGAATACAGCCATTAGACCACAGTCAAAAACACAAGTACACAAGAATGCAACAGCCTGTGTATGAAAACATCTATCCTAACTGATAGATCTATCTTCTTTAGTGCTTATACTAGAAGCACATGAAGTTTCAACCAGTCTTGGAATCTTCCAGACAGGTTAAATTCCAGACAGTACCACAAGCCCACTGGTTTTTGGTTCTGGAACTGGGATGTACAGTAAAGCATTAAATAAGCAATATTTGTACACAGATCCACTCATAGAACCTCTTGGCCTTCAAGAGCACCCTCAGACTTACAGTTCCGGAGATTCCTGCAATGAAATAATCATCTAGTAGTATCTAGAAGCACACAGGGACACACACACACACATACACACACACACCACTCACACTCAATTTAGAAAAAAGGACAAGATCATTGTTAAAAGGACAAGATCACTGAGGGATGTTTGGAGGTTCTTCAGTCTGAAACTATGGAGGAACTATGGAAGAACCTTCAAGGAGAGCTTTTAGAAGAAGAAGGTTCATTGAAGGTTCCTAAACGTATCTCAAGATGATCCTCCACAGTTTATGATGGAAGAACCTACAAAACGTCCTCAACAAACTTGTCCTTTTAACAGTGCACACTCTTAAAATAAAGGAGCTCCAGAAGGTTCTTTGGGGGATGCCATAAAAGAACCAATGTACAAGGTTCTTTACACTCACACATGCTTGTGGAACCACTTTTATGGAACCAAAACTGGTTCTTCTGTAGCATCACTCAAAGACCTTTATTTTTAGGAGTTAGAGGAAACTGTACGTCAGGAAAGAACAAGGACAAGTAAAATGAGGACCGAGCAGCAGAAAAAGAGCTGAGAGACAACACTGCAAACTCGACCACTCCCAGGGCCAACTCCTCAGCACTTACACAAATGAAAGCGAGTCTTCAGATAGGCCTTTTGCTGACGGAGCTGTTCAGCAGCTGAGACAACAGAAGAACATCATTCACATGTCTGCCCTGCGCTCTACTGCTAGCCTTAGCCCATAGCTCCCATAGCTCCTCCCAGTGTTAAGCTCCTCTCAGCAATGAGGTACATCATCTCCCTAAAACCCAGTAATGGGATTAAGGCTATGAACAAGGGGTTATCCACCCCATTTGTTGCAGTAACATGCATGGCCAAATGTTTGTGGACAACTCTTCTAATGAATTCATTCAGCTACTATCTACTCTTACATTGCACCCATTGCTGACAGAGACGTGCAAATGCACACACACAGCTTGTCTAGTCTGTGTGGAGAAGTATTGCAAATAGATAAGCACTCTCTGAAGCAGATCAACATGAACCACCATGAAGCACCATGCCTAAAGCCAGATGTGGTCAAGAGGGCTATTAAGCCCCCCAGCATTTAGCTGGAATGATGATGATAGTGCTCCAACCAGTATCCTCACCAAATCCTCACAGCAATGCTCCAAATTGTTGCAAAAAGCCTTCTTCTCTGGACAGTAGTTACTCCAACAAAAGCAGAATAAACTTGTTTTAATACCCTAGATTTCAGAAGAAGCAACAAAAGAGCAGGCGTCCCAATGTATCTGTCCGTGGATGTGATTATTTGCTTGAATTCTGTCCTAAAAGCTTTAGTTTAGGTCAGAAACACCTCTGTAGCTCATTACAAAAGCACTGAATGGAGCTCCAATCCATCAATCCAGTTCCACTGCTACACAACCCAGTGCTGGGTGTCTTTATAGCCCTCTTACAGATGCTGGGTATTGGTTATGGTGACCTTCGGCTCATGTGTGGCTCCTCCAGAGCTTGCTATTCTACTGGCAATGCTTGTCTGTGCTGCTTGTGCACAACTGGATGCCTGTGGCAGCAATGGGTGCACCTTCAAGTAGTAGAATAGACTAATAAAAGAAGTGTCTGGTGACTTTTGGACATATAATGTATTATATAATGTATTTATGGGATTTTTCTTTTTTAATAGTGAGCACAGTCTGTGTTCTCGGAGTTGATCAGCAGGTCTGGGTCTTCACTGCGGGAGGTGCAGCGGAAATAACTTGAGAAAGATGAACAGCAGATGGTTTACTACCCTAAAAGCATATTAGAGGCCACTAAAATGATGTATTGGGCCTCTGTGCATTAGATCAAAATAGAGCCAAATATCAAAACAGCAGCAAGACGATTGTAACAGCAACTAAGCATGCAATCATTTCTTCTCAGAGGAAATCAGCATTGCGTTTATTCACTGTGGCCGAAAATACAGTTCAGCTCTGTAACCTTATGGCCGACATGACAGTATTAAAGGTGACTCTTGCCGTTGATTACCCCTCTAAATTAATACCCTGAACGCCGAGGGCTCTCTGTCTCTGTCCCAGAGGCCATAGCATGCTTGGTGCAGCTCTGTATCTCTGAGACAGGCTTATCCAGAGTGACAGGAGATGCTGAGTTAGCTACAGTCCACAGGGACAACACAGCAAAAGTGCACAGCAGTCAGAAATGAGAAATGCCTGCTAGAATTAGCTACATCTGCTTGAAATGGGGCCAAAATGCTTCTCAAAGGGTGCTTTGTCTTAGCAGTTAAAACTAAGAAAAAACTATTACACTTGCTAACACCTTAGAGTGTTCGAGCAAAATGGGCAAAATGGCATGAAAATGATCCGTTCAGGCAACTGAATCAGTATCGTCAGTACCCCCAGCCACGACGCAGCTTATGAATGTACAACTCTCACCTTCTACAACCTTTCCTGTCCTCTCAGCAGTGCCTCCGACTGACACTTTAGCGATGTATGCTCCAATCTCTCCATTAGTGCCTGGAACCTCCTTTCCTCCCACCACTCGGATCCCCAATCCACTCCCTGCACATTCCAAACAAACAGGTCATGTTAGCTTTAGTTTACAGTCTACAGTTGTAAAAATAAAGGTTCCTGAATGGTTCTTGGCCTGAAAGTTTGATTCTATGATTGTCTCAGTACTACTGTACATGATGTGGAAGTTCTTCAAACTTTAAAATGGTTCTTCGTACTCATCTACGAAAGCGTTTGCTATTGAAAGGTTCTTTGCTCAGACTGTAATAAACCAAATCACTCTATTTATAAACTCTATAATATAAACTCTATATCTCCTCCCTCAATGTGTGGACCTACGGTTCATCTGTGCAATACATACCACTTTACTATATTCATAAAATGTATATACATGTACATATTTCATTTTTTCCATTGTTCAGTTAAAATTTAATTTTATAGAGCGTTTATTCTAACACATTTTTATCATTCCCTCCTGGGATCAATAAAGTATTTCTGATTCTGATTCTAATTCTATTGATTTATTAGATTTCATTTGTCCTTTATTTTTATTTTTCTCCTAATTTAGTGCTGCCAATTAACCCACCTGTTCATAGCTCTCCCTAGCACTAGCAATGCTCTCAACACTTAACACATCTCCTCAGATGTGGTATCGCTGGGCAGCCGACACACTCAGAGCAAAAGTAAAGTAAAGGTAAAGGTGCACTCTGTACAGTGAAATGTGTCCTCCACATTTAACCCATCTGTGGTAGTGAACACACACACACTAGTGAACTAGGGGCAGTGAGTACACACACACACACCCAGAGCGGTGGGCAGCCAACTCTGTTAGCTGGTGCCGGCAACATCGCTTTAAGAATGATGAGGGGAGAGAGCATCGTCTACCCACCCTTAGAGAGCATGGCCAATTGTGCTCTCTCAGATTCCAGCTGCCAATGGCAAAATGGCATGACTCAATATTCTAACTCCTGACCCTCAGGCCGTAGTGGCAGCACGTTAGATTGCTGAGCCACTCAGAGACCCTGGCACCCTCATTTATTTATTTTTTTAAATGATCATCTGTGTTGACTAATGATAGTCCAATAAACAGTACCTGAAACACTGTGGTCTTTAGGGTCCCTCAGCAGTTTGATGCGAGTGTGGGGGAAAGGGTAATGCATAGCTTTCACCTGCAACACAGTACACAAAAAAGTGAAATATTCAAGCAGTAAATAACAAAATCAACATTCTTCTTCTTCTTCTTCTTCTTCTTCTTATTATTATTATTATTGCAGGTTTTTGCCAGTGATCAAAGTCAAAGTGTATTTGTCACATACACAGTCATGCATGGTACAACTAGCAGTGAAATGCTTTAATAACTGCCCACTCACAAGAAACAGTCAGAAATCATAATAACATGATAAGATAACAATCATAATAATATGATAAGATAAAATATATAAAATATGTAGATAAAGCAAAGATATAAAATAACACACACTAAGATATATAGATAAATAAGATATATGTAAATAATATATATATATATATATATATATATATATATATATATATATATATATATATATATATATATATATACACACACAATATATATGTAATATACACACTAAACATATATATATATATATATATATATATATATATATATATCCTTTAACTCTCCCAGGTTTCACTGACTGGTGTTGGGACATTAGGCTATACACCACTAGATGGATACACTCTAACACAATCTGGAGGTAAAAAATAAAATAATTAAATATGTGCCCCTCACACAAATCTGTCTCAACCATTGACTCCAACTGTCAAAATCTGAATTAAAAAATAATAATTAAAAAAAAGCCCAGTTAGCTCAGACTGGTTGAGCTGGTTGACCCTCTTAGCTCTTGACCAACTTTGAGTATGCTGTTGTTGTTGGAGTTTGATGGTTTAGCTGGTCTACCAAAACGACCAACCTACCTAAGCTAGTAAACCAGCACCACCAAGCTGGTTGCCCAGCATGACCATCATGACCATGCGGCTCCACCAGCATCACCAAGGTGTTTGACTAGCATGACCACAAGTGTGACCAGCTTGAGGACCAGCCTGGTCAAGTTAATAATATTGCTAGACCAGCTAGTTTATCACCCCAGACTGCATCAGTTACTTCAACTTTGGCAGCATTTACTGTGTTCATGTGTGTGTAAAACATCTCACCTGTCTTCTGTCCTGCACCAACTGTGGTCCACCTCGCCCCTCACGAGGTTTATCAAACCAGTCAGTCTCTTCGTGCTGCAGGTGGTAGGCTTTAGTAGGAAGAAGGAAGGAAAAACAACTATATGACTACTGTACTGACTGCATTTGGGCTTTGGGTCCCATTCCACCACCTATACTCCCTAAACACTGCCCCTTACCACCTCTGAGAAGGGTATTATTCTAGATGTATGAGGGTTAAAAGCTGGTGCTGGCTTTCACAGCAGTGCTTCTTGGGTGTTAATTCAATCAGGTGGGCTGTGCTGACAGGAACTTGTCATGGTAAGGTGTGTGGGCCATAAGGGCAGTGGACTGAGACACAAGCAAAGATATATTAATATTAATATATATATATATATATATATATATATATATATATATATATATATATATATATATATATACATATATACATATATATATATATATATATATATATACAGGGCATGCGTGTTTTGGCATGCAAACTGTGTCCTTGAAACAGGGCTTGTCCACACATCATGCGCTGATAGTGGGACGGAGAGAGCTGCTGTGGCTTCACACCACAGCAGACACACAAACAACGAAGATGAGATGCCTTATCCACACTTCACTAGATTAGCAGACTGATTAGCTCTGGTATCTTATCAACACTGTGAGCTGCCTTTTTACTTTACAGTTAATGTGCACAGCTATCTGCAAGCAAAACACTCCATCACTGCAGAAGGACCAGTGTAGCGCACTCCACTGCCGAATTCATCATAACACTGCTTGTCTAAAACTGTAAACATGGCTCGTCAAAAAAAAGTCATTCTATTCCATTAAAGCGGATCTACGCAGGAATATGTTTTTTAAAATGTCCACTTGGAGCCTTTGAGAATCTTCTTAAACTGACAGATAAACCATAAGACCTACTGTTATTACTTAAGCTTTATGTATTACATCACGTAAATAAGCTTCAGACTTATTTACTCTGCCGATTGTGTGATTTTAGAGGTGGATAGTAAATTACTGCAGTCAATCATGTATTTTTCTGCATGTATTTGGGTCAATCAGCCATTTCATTAAAACCACCTGCCCAGTATTGTGTAGGTCCCCATTATGCCTCTAACACAGCCCAGACCTCCATAAGAAAGAATGAACTCCATAAGACCTACAGGGGTGTCCTATGGTCAGGGGGTGCTACCAGGGATTTTGGGTCCCACAACTCAAAATACTCAATTTATACATTTCCTAGGCCCACTGTCAGTTACAGGTCCCTAGAATTGTCCTAGCTTCCCCCATATGGCACCTCTGCCTATGGTATCTGGCACCAAGACGTCAGCAGTGAGGTGGGGCCTCCATGGATCGCATTAACGACCTTGTCGTTGAATCACTGGTTGTCCTTCCTTGCTTCACCTTTGGTAGGTACTAATCAAAGGACACCCCACAAGACCTGCCTGTCTGGACAACACAATATAGTCCTAGCCAACGTTGCCTCGGATCAATACACATCCCATTTTTCCTGCTTCCAATACATCAACTTCAAGAACTGACTGTTTACCTGCTGCCTAGTACTGTATATCCCACAACTATAGACACTATTGTAACTAGATAATTATTATTATTCATTTTACATCAGTGGTTTTAATGTTATGGATGATCCATGTGTAAATGTAAGGCCTGCAGAGTATGCCTAATGATTATTTTATTTTTATTCTGTTAGTATGAGTAGTAAGCAGAGCAGGTATGAGTGGTCTACCCACCTCTGTGTGGTCAGAACTTTGTCCAATTATTTTGATTTATTGGAACTAAAACAAAAAACCCCACATTTCAACGCAGAGTTCCTTACAGTGCACTCAAACTGACTGGAGATGACGGT
This sequence comes from Salminus brasiliensis, assembly GCF_030463535.1. Classification (NCBI taxonomy): domain Eukaryota; kingdom Metazoa; phylum Chordata; class Actinopteri; order Characiformes; family Bryconidae; genus Salminus; species Salminus brasiliensis. The sequence continues at coordinate 4,805,575 of NC_132890.1, forward strand.
AAGATCTGCAGCATCTAAGATTGGTAAGCAACTTGATGTGCTCTCCTGAGTCCCGTTAAATTACCAGTATGTTCACTCCTCCACTTGTGTGAGGATGCAGCGATCATGCTGTGAACTCAAGACGCTGTGATGGACTGAAACCTCCACACACCGAGATCTGGCGTCCCAACATGCCATTATCATGATAAGACACGTATGTAGGCATGTAGATATGCATGTGTCCCTGTTGATGTGATCAGGTCATGTGAGCGTTGCCTTGGGCTGTATATGAACATGAATACCAGGATGGGGCTGAGGTGCACCACAGAGATATGCCCATCACTCAAGACTATGGCACGCATGAGACGAGTTGATTGAGTTATGCTTAATGGGGTTTTGAATGCCGTTGTGCAAATAACTCTCACCTTCTACTTTCCAGCTAGGACCTCCTGCTGTGATGCAAACATTGCATTTCAGTGGATTCGTAGAACAAATTCAACTATGCAACAGCTTTAGAGACTGCTGGTTTGAAATGAAGTGCCATATGTTGCGATTACCCAAAGCAAAGACCCCCTCAATCAATGGTTCCCAACCCTGGCTCTGGAGGAACCTCTCATCCTGCACATTGTAGGGTTTAACCTGCTTTCAACACACCTGATCCAGCTAATTAGGTAATAAACAAGACTTGCTTGAGTTGTAGGTAGTGTGGTAGTGTGGTAAGCCATTAAAAAATGCGGAGAAGGGACTTCTCTAGGAGCAGGGTTAGGAGACCTGACCTGAAGGATAGCATAGCGCCAAAAATACAACATTTAAATTGTACTGTACTGTTAAATCTCTACTGTGACTACTCATGCAGTGATATTCAATGCTCTCTTAAGGGCCAATACACCCATCAGAGTTCTGCTAGTGGTGTTAAATGCTTTATTAATAAGAGCTGGCATGACAACAACACTTAAATGTTGGCTGTTTTGCAGAAAACTGCTAGATCATTTAACTGTGGCTCAAATAATAAGTGTACTACAGGTTGTAGCTCGTTACAAAGACTGTATGCCCACCAGCAGGACAGAGCAGTTTTATAGCCACAGTTTATGCTATCAGTTTAAACCCATTCACTAATTCATGCCAACCCCTCTTGCTATAGTGTATGTAAAAATACACTACACCTTCTTTGAAACACAGGAACGTTTCCTACTGCTGCCAAACCATCGATACATCCATCAAGTCTTTCAAAGAAGTTCCAAACTACATTTATGACCCCTGCTGAAAACTCCAGCTCAAGACCAGCTTTTGCTGGTAACTGGTATCTGATGGCCCAAGCTAGTCTTTCAAAGTCAAGGTCAGGATGGCTGAAAAGCTGGTCATCCTGGTTATAACATAGTCTGCTGGTAAGCAAGCTGGTTAAGCTGGTTGCTCAGCTTAGCTCTTGACCAGCATTGCATTTGATTTTGAGTTTGATGGACTAGCTGGTTTATCAGTATGACCAACTTGATTAAGTTTGGTCATCAAGCTGGTCATAATTGTTGACTAAACCAGTCAACCAGCATGGTCATAATGGTCAAGCTAGTTAACCAGCATGACAATGGTGGTTGACCAGAATGACAATGCTAGTTGACTGTTTTAGCTTTGGTAAAGTAGGTGAGCAGGTTAATTAAGCTGGTCATGCATCTCAACCAGCGTGGTAATGCTGGTGGACTAGTTTGGTCATGCATCTCAACCAGCGTGGTCTTGCTGGTCATTCTAGTCAACCACCATAGTCATGCTGTTTAACTAGCCTGTCCAGCTTGGTTGGACATACTGGTTGACCAGGTTGGTCATAACCACCACAATGGCCATAATGGTCAACAGCCATGTTCATGCTGGTTGACTAGCTTCAACAGGTTGCTGATAGCCCAGTTAAACTTCAAATCCTGGACAACCAGTCTGAGCTGGCCAGGCTGTTTTTTTTTTCAGCAGGGTCATGTTAGTTTATTATTAGTTTGCTGATATAATGAGTGACTTTGGGTCATTTTTAAGGAATGGTATTAGCAGTGACATACTGTATTATAGTTGCATTCTACATTTAGGCTATGAGAATATGAGGGTTGACTTATAGAATACAACTACAGCAATACTCTACCGTGTCTGACACTGTCATGATAGAGCCTGGGGTCACTTCTGTGCAAAACCATCAGGGGGTCATTTAGTGCTGTAAACCAAAGCATATTCACACTCTTAAAACTGCTTTGGGTTTACTTGAATATCACAGTCCTGCCAGTGTTTACATCTCATGGCTCCATAAATACATCCAATTCTGCAGCACCTTACATTCAATAAATTCATACCACTTATAATTACTGCATTACTGGAGTTAACTACTGCAACACCGCCAGTGTTCAAGTAGCCTAAGGGATAAGGGCCAGTTCTTGGGACAGAGCTCCAGACTGCTTAAGATATTCAGTGATAAATCCTTGTATAGCTATCCCAGAGGGTAAGATGTTACTCAGTATAACGGCGTAGAAAGTCTAATGAACGAATTGCAATCTGCTCATAGTGCTAAAAGCAATTAATCAAAGGGACCACAGTGTTCCTTTTAACAAATATAGCAAACCTAGAAACACTGTGTGTTTTAAGATGATCTGACACAATTAGTTGCAAAGTACATTGTTCCTGGCCTAAAATTGAAGTGCACTTAAACATCAAGAGGCATCGTGTACAATATGTACTGTAGAAACCCACATGCAGAGAAAAATGGCCAGTTCCACAAACTGCAATTCCAACACACAACAGGTTAATGATCACTCAAAAGTCATGCAGTAAATAAAAAGCTTTTTCAAATCTTTATTCAAAGCAGAAGGTTATGGACTGTTTTTCAGGAACACTAAATTAAACTTGGCTTAGTTTAGTCAGTGTCCAGAAAGTCAGTTCAAAATGCAATCATGACACCAGTAACATGCAATGAAGGAAATGATTATTAGAGTCATAAATCATTTCAAGAAATCAAACAGTTTTAAGAAATTAAAGGTAGTGCCTCTTTATTAATCTACAAACAACTAGGGTCTTTAGATTTAAGTCAAGTGGCATTAGTAATAATGTTAATATTTACTTATTTTTTTAATTTACTTATATATTTATTTCTTTATCAATTTGTTTCCTTTTTTCTCAATTTAGTACTGCCAGTTACCCCACCCATTCGTAGCCCTTCCTAATACTTTTATCTATTTAGTGTAACTGGATCCACAGACCCAAGCAGATGCAAAGCAGGGAAATAAAATTTCCACCATAATTTCAGCCTGAATTTCTGATGGCTTCAAGATTACTGAGTTAACGACAGCCAGTCAGAATAAGGGACACCAAAACATTTAAAACTGAATATTTATTTTCTTATTTTCTCTTCATGCTTTAGTTGATACAATTTCAGAGCTGTTTCAATCGATACAGTACACATGTACTTTTCAAAAAGCAGATTAAGACAATTTGAATGAATAATAATTTATTGTCTACATAATAAAATAATCACTACAGTATCTACTTTCTTATTTAGTACTGCAATGGGGTATTGTAATATAAGCAGAAAACGTTCCCTTCTGAACACTTAACATATCCCTGACGGTTTATGTAGGCACCTGGTTTACAATCAGAGAACATGACTGATGGCGGTTCTATATATAAGACAGACACCTATTTGCATACTTCCTTTAAGCAACTATTTGTAACAGAGAAGAAAAATGAGCAACATCGGCAGCATGCACATGAACTGAAACAGTGACAGCTCTCAATTACAAAGGAAAAATCTTTATACATATAATTATATATTATGTATAAGACCAACAGAAACAGGAAATGAAAAGAGTTGATCATGCACATGCACTGTACTATACACTATACACACACTATACACTTATCAGCAGGTATGAGAAACTGATTCCAGGAAGATCAGAACAGATGTGAAACAAAATTAGAACTTACACACATGTATATGAACACAGTCAGGGTCATGCATGAGATACATGTCAACCAAGGCTTTACTTGAAGTGAGTCTCAGAGCAAATTTACCTTCGCTGTCTGACATGGCTCCCTGTAGATCGTCCATAATGAAGGCTATGTCTCGATCATAGCCACGTGTTCGTGATTCTTCTCTCATATGCTGCTGTACCTCTGGTAAAGAATGACTGGAACCAAACTGGTCCCGCGAGTCAGCTGAGATAGGTGGGAGAGGACCTGCAGATGCCCTTGCCATACCCATGGGTTGCCCAACGGGACTCAGTGGACTCTCTTCTTCTGAGTTCTGCGCCACAATGGGTATACGACCCCTGCTCTGGCTGATGGGAAGACTAGTTGGTTTTGCCCTTGCTACACCAAACTGGGAGTCCATGCCTTCACCTTCGGTCTTTAACCTAAGTGAAGAACTGGAGAGGTCTCTTTTGATTGATAAGTCAAGTCCATACACAGACGAAGGCCTAGAAGATGGCCTGGACCGGGTGCCGCTCGGGTAAGTACCATCTTCTTGGAGGGATGACCTCAAAGTTGGGCCAAGGTTCAGGGACTGACCAAGGTTCAGTGACTGAGTTAGGTTAGTGCTTAGCGTGGAACCAAGGTATTTCTGCTGCTCAGCTATGTTCTTCCTCAGACCAAAGGTGATTTCATCCTGTAGGAGCCTTGCCCTGCTGGACAGTCCAGCCACCGCTGAACCAGTGGAGGCCAAAAAGCCACTGTAGTCGGGTTCAAGGTCCCTACTCTCTTGAATGGGGGAAAATTTAGTAATTTTTGGGTCAATTAGAGCTCTCTTATTCTTCAGCTGTTTTTGGTAAATGACAGAGGCTGGAAGTTGTTTAGCAGCTTGTTTTTCTAGAGTGAGCCTTCCAATGCTATATTTCTCAGATTTCGGGAAATGTCTGAAACTGTCAGCATGGAGGTAGTGAGGCAGGCCTGTGAGTTGTTCCAGACTGTCTGTGCCTCTCCTAAACTCTTGCTTGATTTGCTGCTTGAGAAGTTTCAACTCATACGGCTCCTCCATCGCGTCCTCATCTGGCTTACCATATGAATGCAGTCTGGAGGCAGCTTGGAGAGGCCCAAGAAAGTCGTTGACGTCTGCTGTCCGTCGAACTTCAGCAGCTCTGAGCAGTCGGTCAGCCTTGCTGATATCCTTATCGGGGATGTTAAAGCTTGAGCCCAGTCCAGTAGAGCTCTTGGTCAGCTCCCCAATGTCATCGATCATAACATAGTTTCTGGCATTGTGATGGTCAATGTCTGCATAAAAGGACTCTGTTGAAATGCTGGACATGGGGCTGCTGGCCATACTACCTCGTTCTTCCAGACCCATTCTCAAATCCAAGTTACTATATTTGCCCCCAAGATGTGAGACCCCATATGCACTCTCTGTAGAGGATGGGACAATTAGGAGGGGCTGATTCCGTATCACTTCATAGTTAGTAGTTATCTTTGGCTCCAATTCTGACAGAGTACTCTGGCGGGTTTTCTGTTGCAAAAGAAGGAGCTGTGAGGCATGGTCATATCCTGTTTGTTGGGACTGCTGACTGAGTGTGGGCACTGAAGAATACATGGACTGGGTCTGATAGGAGGGCACCTGCTGGTGATAAAGGGATTGCTGTTGGTACAAGTTTTGCTGGGAAAAGTGACTTGGGGTCCCAGTTTGGGAGGCATACTGATAATGGGAGTATGGACTTCCGAGTTGTGCGTATTGAGAGTCAGCTTCAGTCTGTGGTGGGATGAACTGGTTAAACTCCGACTGAGGGGCAGTTCGTGGCCGCTCCAGTCCGTGACCGTTGCCCCGTGCCTCTCTGATGTTACTAACCTCACTGTCAGACATATAGTCGCGCTCCTCGGCCACACCTTGCAAGTAAGCTCTCTCCCTCTTCTCCCTTTCTTTCAGTAAAGCTTCCTTTCTCCGATTGATACCCATCTCGAGATACCTCAGTTTGGCATCTATCTCTTTCTCCTCTTCATCCAGCTCAGCTTGCTTCTTGCGGAGTTTTGACGACTCCCTCTCAACCAAATCCAGTTCTTTGTCAATGTCTTGTAGGATTTTAGCTCGAGCCATGGTGGTGTTCCTGCACATTCGTCTTCGAGCAGAACCAGTGCTATATCCAGAAGGGCCAACAATATTATCCTCTTCTGGTGGTGGGTGGGGAAGAGTACGCTTTACTTTTTTCTGAGAGCCAATAGGGGTCCCACTCTGTGAACTCTTGCTCTGCAAATGCCAATGCAAAACAAATGTCAATTAATATATTGTAATGAACAGGTTTGGTTAAGCAGGTTCTCTGCCGTTACATTTTAATGTAATTGGGTTCGATTCCCGGGCTCGGCAAGCTGCCACTGTTGGGCCCTTGAGCAAGGCCCTTTACCCTCTCTGCTCCCCGGGCGCTGGAGTTGGCTGCCCACCGCTCTGGGTGTGTGTGTACTTACTGCCCCTAACACATGTGTGTGTGTGAGTGTGTTTACTGCCAGATGGGTTAAATGCGGAGGACACATTTCGCTGTACACTGTACAGTGACAAATACGCGCACCTTTACCTTTTTACCTTTACCTTTAATTGGATTAGCACTCAAGAGAACCTGCTCATAGTGATGTAGTGAGTAGAACATGCATACTGTGAATGCAGAAACATGGAGAGATTGATATCTATAGTACTTACGGAATAGGCATCTGCGTATTGGTACATGATTCGGTCATCGGTAGTGGGACTCAGAGACTTGGGATCAGACAGAGATCGTTGTGAGGCCTTCAGAGATCTTGGGCTACTGGGATGTCTTGATGGTTCAGCTGTTAGCATCTTCTGAGAACCCTTTGCTGGGGACAGAGGCGAGATTGGGGAATACAATACCTTAGGAGACTTGGGTATTGATGAGATTGTGACGCCATCAGCTTTCAGATGTGTGGTGACACCGATTTCAATAGGAGTTGAGTGTCTCTTGTCTTTGTCAGAAGTAACATCTGAGTCACTTTCTGTGTGCCCACCTCGGTGCAGGTCCACAGTGGTATCGAATTGAGCTCGTACTGGGGACCTCTGTAGGGTTCCAGAGTGATCTGTCTGAACTGAGATCTCCGCCACAGTTTGGACTGCAATGCTGGATACTTTGGAGCTTTTACCTCGTTCTCCATCAGGATATCTGCTTGAGCGAGACCTGCGTCTGCTTCTAACAGGGACGTCCCATTCGTCCTGATCCTCATCATCTGTTTGTACGCAACTGTCTACACTTCTCCTACTCCTCCGCCTCCTGCCAGGGTAAGGTCTCTCCACCTCTTCCTCCTCATCTGTTTGCACACCACTTTCTGCTATTTTCTTCTCATTTATTGCTACACTTTGCTCGTTGGCTTGCTTTGGTGTGGACAGTAGCTTCCTGGAACTTTCAGAGTCTTTAAGAATGCCTTCTGATTTAGGTATATGTGAACCACCACTGGAAGCAGTGTACCAATCCTCACCAGTTAGGGGGTCATGGATGGTCACTGCTGATGATGTAGAGTTGTCGTCCTTCACTGGCCAGTACTGGCCATTATCTCCTTTAGTATAGTGGGCATCCAAAACAATGCCTGAGCCTATGGGTTGAGACTTCTCGTCACCGTACGGATAGATTTTCTGTTCCACTAGCTGTTGTTGTAGTTGCTGCTGTAGCTGGTGGATTTGCTCAAGCTGTAGTTGCTGCTGGGCAAAGGTCTCCTGTTGAAGCATATAATGGGCCTTGCGTTCTTCCTCCTGCTGCATTAGGAGCTGCTGTTTCATGCTCTGCAGTTCCTCCAATTCCTTTTGGACAATGATCTGTTCCTGCTCGCGATAGCGCTGTATCTCCTGTCTCTCCCATTCAAGCTCCTCAGCAAGGCATAGCTGCTTCAACTTCTCTAACTGCAAGAACTCATGTTCAGCCTGGTACTGCTGGCTCTTACAGTCATCCAAAGCAGGGAAGTTTGGGGAGACCAGCACATCCAGCGAGGCTGCTAATGCCTCGAGAGTAGCGTCGGAGTACAGCTCTGGGAAGGCTGTTAGTGAGGGCAGGAGGTTGGCTAGTGCTGAAGGCAGGATGTCCTTGGTTGGATCAGATTCCAAGAAGATTGGCTGGTTGGTTCCAGTGGTATGTACGAAATCGTATGGCGAAGGCTGGTTTTGAAGCGTGGCGAATGGCTCTGTTATACTGCTGAGACTGTCGTATGTAGTACTGAATATTGAGCCTGGCTGGGTGGTAATTGCATATGTAGATGGAACTGGTGCAGAAACAGATGAGTATACAACTCCATTGGAGGATCTTAGTAAACTATTGGCCCCAAAGGACATTTCCTGGGTGGTGGTTATTCCAGAAATCAACAGTGTGCCTTTCTTTGAGTAGTCCAGGGCTTCATCTGTAGTGGTTGAAAATTGTACACTTTAGTCAAATATATCAGCCGATCTTGCATGCACTGTACACCGAGGCCATGCAGTTGTTCGACAAAAGGAATACAAAAAGGAAACCAGAGAGCATGCAAAAATCTTGTGATTCTCGGCAGACTAGCACGACGCAAAGCCAAAACACTGAGGGAGAACACGAAGGCACATGCATGCATCTGTGTGGAAAAAAAAGAAAACAAGACAAATGAATGAAAATGATCAGCAGCTGCTCATAATAGAAAAAAAACCCAGAGTAAGTAAAATAATAAGTAAAAAAAAAGTATTATGCATTTACATACATAAAGAAAGAATTGTGAAAATAATAAAATGCACATGCACAGCAATACTGACCTGTTGACATTTTTGCTGATGTCAAATCAATTGCCCCATCTGATGCCCCATTCTGGTAGACAAATCCATTCTTGTTCTCACAACGGAACAATTCAGGTTCCATGACGGACACAGAGGCCTTCATTTTACTGAGGTCTTCAATTCCAAGGGTCGTGGCATTATCATACTGATAGCGATCTTCCTGGAAGCCAAAGCGGTTTTCTGCTTGCGTGGCCACTGGAGGCTGTGTTCTGCAGCTGCCAGTAAATGGAAGCCTATAGAGGACATCACAGCACACTGCTCGCCTACCTGCTGTCAGATCTACAGGCGCTACATCTTCCTCAACAACGGTTGTAACCACCCCAGAGGAAGAAGACAGAGCCACTATGGCTTTCATTGGCTTTGATGTAGTGAGATCTATAGCTCCAGCAGCAGACGGCTCAGTGTGAATAGGTACGTTAGCTTTAGCATTTGTAGCGGTTAGTGGTGACACTGTGATGGGTAACAATGAAGGTGCTGTTATTTCTGCAGCTCCATAAGAAAGGTTCATGGGGACGGGGATCTCTGTAGTGGTTGTAGGTTTGGGTTGCGAATTTACTGGTCTGTAGACTATCTGTGCCACTGGCTCAAATTGTTTGTACGTTGTAAGCGGCAGAGGCATGGAAGTGGCATTTCCTAAGTTAAGGGGCTTATCAACCATGTTATTATTGTATGTAATTGTAGCAGTGCAGGTAACAATAGTGATACTATCCGTCACAACCGAGAGCGTTGTAGCAGGAGTTATCTCAGCACTTAGGTTCACAATTTCTGGCTGCACAGCAGTTATCTGTCGGCTACTCGAATCGCTTGAGAAGGGCTGTCGGTTTGATTCAGGAGCTGTCAGATCCATTCCCTTGTCAGTCATTGTAACACTGGCCTTTAATGTTGTGAGATCGATGACATCACCGGGACAGTGTGTCTTTCCATTCTGTACAGGCCTTGTTTGTACTTGTGTCATTTCAGGCTGGACCATGACCGCCCCACGGGCAGGGTCCGACACAGGTTCTAGGGGTATTATTTCTTGGACAACTGACACAGTAGTGGTTCTCTGTACTTCAGTCGTAACAACTTGTGTCACAAGGTTAGGTAATGCATCAGGGCGCTGTTCGGTTGTTGAGACTGCAGAGTACACTTGGCTCATGCTTGACACAACTTTATCAGGTCCTCTTATTTCTTGACTCTCTACTGACTTTGTGAACTGGGTAAATGTTACTGGTGCGGCCGGAATTGCTGTTGCCGTATAACCTGCTGGTGCCTCTTGCTGTGGTTCGAAAATGGCTTGATGTTGCTGGATTTCAGTTACTGCAATTGATGATGGACCTATTGCAGCCATAGCCTCTTCTGAGGCTGATACGATTAGTACCTCCTCCATCTCTAACTCTTGCAAAGCCTGACCCTCTGTGGATAATGGACGTTGGGTTATGGTTATAGGAGCAGGCAACACTGTTTGCATGTACTGCCTCTCCAGCTCTTGCCTCACATCATAAGAAGCTGTTGGTTCCATTGCAGGTACTGGGCTAACAGATCCTATGAGGGCTGCTGGTGTCACCTCTACATTTGTTGCATTTGTCAGTAGTGATTCAGGAAGCATGGCTAGTGGTGCAGCAACTGAAGGAGGTGTAGCACACACCTTTGGTGCTGAGATCACTGTTGACATAGTATTTATTGTTGGTTCTATGGTGACAGCTAGTACTTCGGTCACAGGCGATGCTGCAAATATTGCACGGGGTGAAGTTACAGTTGGGGCTGCAACTACTATTGGCGCAGTGTATACCATTGTGGTCACTGGTGGTGCAGAATGAATGATCATGTCCTTCATGATTGGTGGCCCAACAGTCATCATTGGCTGGGGCACAGAAGTCACCGCTGGTGCTATTAAATGTGGGGATGAAACTACAGTGTTTACTGGAGTAATCTCAGGTGGTGCTGCTACAACCGACACTGAAATCACTGTGGACGCAGTATGCATTGTTGTGTCGGTTGTAACTACAGGTGATGCACCTGCAAATTGTACTGGAACCACTGTAGGTGGAGTTGCCATAACTGGGGCTGAGATTACTTTTGATGGTGCAGCTACTACTGGTGCTGGAACCACAGATAGTGGTGCAGGTACTGTAGATGGGGAAAACACTCTTGGCGCAACAGGAGGGACCTGGTACTTAGTGGTTGGTAGGGAGGATCTCTGTATTGGAGCTTGGGTTGTAATACCTTCTACTGGTGATCCTGGTTCTGATGGCAATGTTATCACCACATATGTCTCAAGAGTTTTAGCAAATCGAGGCGACAAAGGAGATTTCGGCGATGAAATGCTGTGTCTACTTTCAACAGGAGCTGTCAAATTGAGCGAAAGGACATTAGGGGGTTCTCTTGTTCTCGGTAATGTCGCAGCACGACCCGCTTGAGCAACTGTGGGTTCAGGAACAACTGGTGGCTTTACGCTCTCTCTTGATCTGCTAAACGTTAGACCAGTTGGTATGCAGACTGGTTTGGGTGGAACTGGGGGTGGGGGTTTATGTACTGGGGACAGAGCTTGTTTCACTGCTGCTGCCCTTGGCAATGTGTTAGCCATACCTACAAGAGACTGGGGAGGAGTAGCCGTAACACTTGAAAGAATGGGAGCTGCATAGTGGCTAACAGCTGCATTTGGTAAAGTATCAGGTGGAAGGGCTGGTGGTGAAGCAGCAGGTGGTGGTGGAAACTCAATAATGGGTCGTTCTGCTCTTTCTGCTTTCTGCTGATAAGAGACAGGTGTCACGTGTGGTTCAGGCTTCACTGAAACAAAGCTTGATTCATCTGCCTGACCAGCTGATAGTCCTGTACTGATAACCGGAGACACACTCACTGCAACAGGACGACTTCCACTTTCTTCTGCATTTGTGACAATCTCTTGCATTGATTGATTCATCTCAGGCACATTTGGCAAGATGATGACAAAATGACCTTGTCTTTGCTGCACAGTTGGAGTCACAATCTGAGACTCTGACGTAGTTATTTCCTCAGAGGCATGAACTGTAGGTTGAATATCCTCTGACCTTGGCTGTTTGTCCACTACTGCTGTAGTTGGAGTAACAAAAGGGACTTCTATTGCCGTAGCTTGCTCTGCCACCATTCTGGCTTGTACAACCATTGGAGGTGCAACGGGTGGTGCATGAACTGTTGCTACATGTGAACTGTCTGCATTTTGAATATGGTCTGATGGAATAGCTGTAGGAATAGGAGTTGGAACAAATGGGAGTGGAGCTGTATGTTCATAGTGTGTAGGCAGTCTTGTTGGTTCTGATATTGGAGGACAGATAGAAGCCTGTTCCATGGATACAGATGAGGAAGGAACTGAAACATGTGGTGGAACATATCCGCTTTGAGCTACAGTGAGAGGGTGTGTTAGGATGGATGCTGGGGCTGCTGTCAGAATAGGAGTAGGTGGAGTAATAGGTGCCGCATCTACAGTATGAATTGGTGATTGGGAAGGTGAAGTAACTAAGTCTGGCATTTGGACAATAACTGTAGCAGGTGTTGAAACTTGAATGAAGGCTGGAGATGGATGCTCTCCTGCAGCTGACCCAGGAATTGAGGTTGACTCTAAAGATCTTGGATCTTGAATTGGATACTCTGAAGCAGGAGACACTACATCAGGCATGTGGACAACTGGAGCTGAGGTTCCACATGGAACTTGGGCTTGTACTAAAGATATGGAAGCTGATGTGGAAGCTGCCACTGCAGAGCCTACAGTTCTCACGGAGACTTGAGTTGAAATAGGAATTTGCTCATGTGATGAATCCATGGATGACCTAGGAGGAGGAGGAGGAGGAGGATGTTCTAAAAATGAAGCCAGCACTGGCGATACTACTCCATCTGGTATTTTAACAGCAAAAGCTTCTGAGGTAGGCAATGGCTTTGGAGTTGATTTTGAAGCCAATGGTGGTTTCGGCATGGGAACTTCAGCTGGCACAGGAGCGGGGGCTGGTTTGGGAGTTAATGGTGGTTTAGGACCAGAATCTTCAGCTGGCACTGATACTGGAGTTGGTTTGGGGGTTTGTGATGGCTTACACACTGAAATGTCAGCTGGGGTAGAAGCTAGTGCTGGTTTTGGAGCTAGTGGTGGTTTTGAAACTGAAACCTCAGGTAGAGGCTCAGAAGTAAGAGCTGTTGCTGCTGCAGTGACCTGTTCTGTATATGTCCTTTCTTTAGGAGAACCTGCAACAGGATGAGCTTGAGCCTTTACCACTGAGATTAGGGGCTCAGAGACTGGCTCAGAAACTAAATCTGGCATCAGAATTACAACCGGGGCAGAATCTGATACTGTTTTGGTTGCAAGAGGTGCTTCTGGAAGAGAGCCCGGCTCTGAAGGTGACTGTGGAGATGGTGTTGAATCTTGCGTTGATACAGGTGACACAGGTTTTGACTGAGGAACCTCACACACAACAGATGTGGGGTCAGCAGTCTCTGATACTGATTGTGTAGGTTCTGAAGGTTCTGTAGTAGCGTCAATTGACTCAGCCATTCCATGTTCCTGTGGAACGCTATATTCGTCTTCAGCTTCGTCTTCACCAGAAGAACACTGAGTAATTTTTAGATCAGGAATAGGATAAAGGGCTCTCCGCTCAGGCAAGTCTTGGGGAGATGACTTAGCAATGAAAGGTTGCATAGCACATTCAATAGGTTCTATTGCATATTCCCCCTTCGCATTATCCTCCTCACCACTTGAGGGAATTAGTATAACCTCTGGCGAATCGTATGAAGGCTCAGAAGTAGATAGAGGGGACACTGGAGACAAAGGGCTTGACTGGGTTGGACTTGTTCCAGGAGTCAGAACTTCTTTTTGCATCCTGAGCAGTTCTTCTGCATTTTCAGTATTCACTTGGGTTTCGTCATATCCTGATATAGTCACATAGCAAGATTCAGTAAAAGCAGGTTCAGAAGTGTCAGTCTGCTGAGCTGCCTTATCCAGATGTCCACGTTCAACTGCCTGTCCTTTAAGTATGAGCTCTCTCTTCTTCTGCATCTCCTCTAAGACTTCTTCTGGGGTTCTAAGCTTTCTTACTGTCTCTTGCACAGTTACTTCACTCAGTTGATGATTATCAGGAAAGCTGAATTCAACTGCTGTAGCCTGTGCTGGTTCTTCCACTAGTGACTCATAAGCATAGTCCTCGATCAGCATGCCTCCATAGAGAGGCTCAATCTCAGGTGGAGTGACTTTCTTTGTCATAGCTTTGAGTGACTGGGCTTTCTCCATCATTTCTTCATATGCTTCCTCTGCACTCTTTAAAGGCTTCTCATCAGGAAGCAGGTGGGTATACGCATTCTCTGGTTCGGACTCAATACTTGGGGAGATATTAGTAAAAGAGGAAAATGCATGTGCTTCCATCCCTAGTGCTTGCCATTCGTCCTCAGTTTGAGATATGTTCCCCATTGTGGAGAGGTTACTGGGTGGTTGGTCAAATCTCTCCCGTGCAGGTAATTCGTCCTTCTTGGACTCATCCATCTCTTCCCCTTCCCCTGTCTTCTTGTGACTTGAACTGCCATCACTTTCTTCATCAAATGATGATGCAGATGTCGGTGATGCAGTTCCAGGTGTGATGCTGGATACTTGCATACTGGAGGATCCATCACCTTTAGACCTGTCCTCAGAGTCCTCCATCAAATTCTCCTCTTCTGTAATCTCTCTCAAAGGAACGTCCGGCTGTGTAGAAACGGCTACAGTGCTGTTCAGGTCAGGGACTTCGTCCTGTTCATTTTCATTCATGATTAGCACCATTACTGTATTTTTGTCCTGCTCCTGAGAGGACACAGTATTGTCCACACTATGTTCAAGATTCAGGATTTCGACATTTTCTCGTTCTGGCTCTCTGGCTTCGGGCTCCATCTGTGGTTGCTTTTCCTCAATCTGTTTCCTGATGCAGCTTTCCTCGTCTTTTGCTGACAACTCCTCGTCTGCGCTCATTTGCATTAGTTGTCTCCGTATGAACTCTTCATCACCAGAATCTGGGCTTTCACTGCTAGAGGATGCAACACTTACTTTCCTTAACATTTGGAGATGCGGCGATGGTTCACTTTCGCTGCTGTACCCCACAGAGCCAGCTTGCTGCTTTGTACTCTCTGAAACCTTGATCAGTTCTGATGCAGCTCTCAGTGAAGACTCACTAGCCCTATGGATTTCTCTAAGCTCTTCCTCGGCTGAGCTGTATGACTCAGGAGAAACTGGCAAGACGTCCACTCCTTGCTGGTCCACTTTCAAGGTCCCAGTCTCGTCTTCCAATACCGCACCCTCAAGCTTACAAGGTGTAGTTGGAGTACTCTCCACCTGAACCACAACCTCTTCATTTTGGATAACCGTATCTGCAACCTGAAGATGAGCATCATGTATCCGTTCCTCTGAAGGCCTTTTCTCTTCTTTTTCTACTGGCTGCAGAGCTGTCACTGCAGGTGTTTCAGTGACAGCCTCATTCAGTGGAGCATCTGTAGTCTGGACAGAAGCAGAAGGAGGAGCAGCAGGAGGAGAATCAGCTGCAAGTGGAGGTACTTTTGCTGGCAATGCTTGTATTTCAGGTGCAACTTTAGGCATAGTTGGCCCAGGGAGGCTTTCAATGACCTGAGCATGCACTGATGTTTTGACTTGCTGTGCATTAGGTGTAGTTTCAGTCTCCACCTTAGCGGGAGGGGGCACTGTAGGAGTTTGTCCTAAGTCTCCCATCTGCCCAGCTAGGGCCCTGTGAGTCTGGCATTTTAAACATAGCCACTCAGCCTGTATAGATAATAAAAAAACACACAAAATCAGTTGTTAATGTGTGTAATCCTGATTCAACACAGATATTTAAGCAGAAGAAAATGAAGGTAAATTATGAACACATTATGACTGTATCCATGGTATATGATTCAGATATGGACAGATATTACCTATTTCTTATTGCATTCCTGAAGTATCTCTCACTCCTGCTCTCTCTTTCTCTCCCCGTGTGTCTAAATTACAGTAAAACCGACTGGGACACTGCACAGTGTCTCATTAACAAACTGGTCAAATTTCTATCATGCTTTAGTAGCTTTAGTACTGTCTGCCTAATACTGATTAGGTCCCACTTGTGCCACCACAACAGATCTGACCCTTCAAGACTCAATACAACCTCTGAATCCTCCATGTGGTCTCTGGTACCAAGACATTAGCAGCAGATCCTGTGTAAAGTGCTGTACGTTTTGAGGTAGGACCTCCATGAGCATCAATGAGCCTTAAGTGCCCAATACCGTGTTGCTGGTTCACTGGTTGTCCTTTTCTGGACTGCTTTTGGTAGGTGCCGACCACTGCCTGAGATTTCTGAGTTCTGAGTCAGTCATCTAGCCATCACAATCTGATTTTTCTCAAAGTGCCTTAGATTAACCTTCAAGAATGGACTGTTCACTTACTGCCTAATATGTAGATCCCACCCCTTGACAGAGGCCACCGTAGATGAAGATAATCAATGTTTTTTTCATCTCCTGATGACTACCCCCAAGTCATGGCTTGCACTGTGCAAACTCACGGTTTGATACGAGTTTGATACAATGGGAAAAAAACAAAAACAAAAGCCTAACCCAGATTCCTTTTAATTTAATTAGAACAGGCAGTTGTGCAGGTTGTTCCATCTAGCGCCCCCCTGAGGTCATTATTACAGCCTGCCGTGTGTTAGTTAAGCAGTCAAAGTTAGCATGTTCAATGTATATGTCCATACAAGAATACATGCCTGGAACGGTGGGCAGCCAGTGGTGCTAATTTTATGGCTGATTGATGTATAACTTGCATGTATTCACACTGTGAACTGGCTGCATTTACCATTTATTTCTAAATTGGAAACAACCATCATTATAATTCAGATTAGAAACTCTGATCTGATACCAGTTAAAATTCAAAAGATTGCTTCCCAGTGTGAAATAGCTTTTTATCATACTGGTCCATGTTCTATTATTCCTTCTTCCATTTTGGAACAGCTGCATATGAGCTTAAGATCACTCCAAATCCAAATAACAGCTTGAAGGGTGTAAAGCCTACCAGAACTGGTCTGTGGAGCAATACTACTGTGTTCTCTGGTACGGAACATCATTTACTGCCTTTGTGTTGCAGAAGAAAAAATGTATTCAGTTGAGTGCTTAACCTCACTAAAGCTAGTCCAATCCCCACAGCAATGTCCCTACATCTAGCGTAAAGCCTTCCCAGAAGAGTACAGGCTGGTACTGCAGTAAACGTGTACGGCACGATGCGTTACACAAAAGTAACATGTTAGGTAATATTATTACTCTTTACAATTTTATGTTTTATGTAACAACACATTATGCTACAACACACCCACATAATTTTGTACATCAGTGAAGAGCTCTTCCGTAAGTGCTCTTCTAAAAAAACAAACAAACAAACAAACAACCAAATAAACAGCGTGAAAAGCTGAAGTTGGTCAAGCCAGTTCAAGCTGGTTCACCAGTTTAGCTCTTGACCAGCACAGGGTATGTTTTTTTTATTTGTGTTTGATGGTTTAGCTGGTCTACCAGCATGACCAACCTGACCAAGCCAGTCAACCACCCTGTTAAAAGTTCAGGTTCCTTAAGGAACTTCTGAAGGTTATTTAATTTAAAACTGTGGAGGAACCTCTTAAGGTGCTTTGAGGAATCTTCCCAAAAAGGTTCCCTGAAGGTTTCACAAAGCACCTTTTCAAGAACCTCCAAAAGTTCCTCAAGGAACTTACACTTTTAACAGCAAGTATGACCAAGGAGGTTGAAAAGCATTACTAAGCTGGTTGACCAACATGACCAGCCTCACCACGCTGATCCAACAGCATGACTATCTTGACCAAACTAGTCAACCAATATGACCAGCTTGACATCCAGCTTGGTCAAGTCTCAAAATGGAATCAGGCTCAAATGAAAACATACCCTTTGCTGGTCAAGAGACCATATTAGA
The DNA here is from genome assembly GCF_030463535.1 of Salminus brasiliensis. Classification (NCBI taxonomy): domain Eukaryota; kingdom Metazoa; phylum Chordata; class Actinopteri; order Characiformes; family Bryconidae; genus Salminus; species Salminus brasiliensis. Next base: position 4,823,196 of record NC_132890.1, read on the forward strand.
CCGAGATTAGACCAGCATGTTTTGGTGGCAGTATATTTTTTTAGGATGGTTTGCACCAAATTACGGAACTCTGCATCGTTTTTGAATGCAGAGTATGTTTTCTGTGCTGTACTCTCTGCATAATCGGCCCAACATTTGACTCTTGACAGGCATTTGACTCTTGTTCCTGAAGCATGAGCTGGTGTTAGTAATGACAGATGAGCAATAGCAAAGCATTTGATTTTGGCAGGCGGACTGTGAAACTTATCTGACTGGTTAAATTAAAAATGGTGACTCATTATATGGCAAGGGGTTGCAAACTGTATATTTTACTCTGTGATGTACAGATTAAATATCTCTATTTTTCATAGGTAGAAGGAAATGCACTAGGGTACCCCCAAGTCATGGTTTGCACTGTGCAAACTCACGGTTTGATACGAGTTTGATACAAAGAAAAAACAAAAAAACAAAAGCCTAAGCCAGATTGTTTTCAATTTAATTTGAACAGGCAGTTGTGCAGGTTGTTCCATCTAGTGCCCCCCTGAGGTCGTTAATACAGCCTGCCGTGTGTTAGTTAAGCAGTCAAAGTTAGCATGTTCAATATATATCCATACAAGAATACACCCTACGACCACGACACACTGTCGTTGTCCAATCCACCATTAAGATTATGAGTAATTTTCAGTCATTTCAAATCCAAAAGTAGGAACAGTGAAAGATAAAGAATCCTCCACTAAACCACTAGATTTCCCACAATACCATGCAAATCCAACGGCTTAGAACTGCTGGGGCAGTGGTGGCTCAGTGGTTAGAGCTCTGGGCTGTTGATGACAGGGTTGTGGGATTGACACCCTAGGTGTGAGCACACATGCCTGGACAGCCATTGGGGAGCATAGAGGGTGAATGGCCTTGCTCAAGAGCCCAACAGTGGCAGCTTGCCGAGCCCGGGTATCGAACCCACAACCCTGTTATCAGTAGGCCAGAGCCCACATGTGTGTGTGTGAGTGCATGGATAGGTTAAAGGTGGAGTTCAGAGTTCAACTGTATCACAAAAATGTCATAAATGGTGTAAATGGTTGTCTTGTCTTGTCTGAAGGTTTTTGAGGTTCACAGTTGCTGTATTTACCTAAAGTGGAAAGTGGAAATATCCACTGAAGCCAATGTAACTTTTATAAAACACAGAAACTGGAACTACAACTACTCAGACAAGCATTACAAAGAGATATCATACTTATCTGTAGAGTTAAGAGCCTTTATTGGCCTTTGTGTGACAACATACACCTCTACAGTATGATGGAATTCATCTCTTTGCCTGAGAGCACAGAGAGGGTTAACTGCCTTACTCAAAGGCCCAGCAGTGGCAGCTTAGCAGACCTGGGCATGTTTTCTCAGCAATTATCAGCCAACACAAACATGATTCCCAGATCATCACACATTCCTACTTACACCATTTATCAAGAATACATCTGACAAAATAACAGACTCTGATGAAACCTTGGGTGCAAACGAACCAGGTGTGAAAGCAGAGTAGGAGGTGAGCTTTAGAGGAGGAGTTCTGAAATGAACTTTCTTAGATTCCTGCACAGTATTACAGCTTTCATTGCCATGCATTATGTTAAGAGACTGATTCAAGCTCATTCCTGCTCATAAAAGGACTATTTGTGCTAAAACTGCAATGTGAACCCAAGTCTTGTTAAAGCTTAACAGGGCTGTTTAAGCTTTAGGTGCTTTTGGAAATACTCACAAGTAACTTTCTGAGTAATAGGTTACCACATTTCAGTAGTTACTTAGTTAGGGAGTAATTATACCCCAATAATAGCTCATAGGAAAATGGTGTTTCTGACATTGGCACTCCGGGCCAGAATGTTGCACCAGAAGCTCTCTCCAGAACAGTGTAACACTGCATAACCCGAGTCATATTAGTGTAAAATCCAGTAGTATTACTCTACCACTTCAGTCCACATGCTTCTCTACCTTCAGATGCTGCTTCTGGATCTCTCAGCTTGTCAACAAATGCATGTGTACAGCTGACTATAATGGAAGGTGCTCAAAGCATGACTTGAATGAATTACCTCCCTGCCTGTAGGGGGAGCCCATGAGCAAAAAATACCGATTCTTGCATAATGCTGCGAAAAGTCCATGAACAGAGCCAAGAACGGTGTGTTTGTTTCTGCGTGCACACACACACACACAAACACACACACACACACGCTCAGCAAACCCAACCAACCAAATAATCCTCCAAAAATAAGCATATCACCACAGCAGTCAATACAATGCTGTATTTACTGTCTATCCTCTGGTCATGTGCTGTGTTGGTAGCGTCCTCGCTGTTCCAGCTAAGCAATATGTCTATGCAGCTGGTTTTGAGTCACATTTCTGGCAGGACGCCATGCCTGCCCTCTTCAATTAGTGGACAAACTATAAGGATCAGCAGGCCTGAGGACCAGTTCGGTCTCCGTGATTATCTCCAGGGTAAGAAACCAACCACCAACGTTCAGCAGCGATAAGCCTCTTTAGAGCATCCCAGCAATACAATGCAGAGCAGATGACAGGACGAGCTATCTGACCTTTCAAACCACTGTGATGTGTTTACACAGGGTGATGAAAAATGGCTCATTTGCAGCAAGCGAGGGACGCTTTATCAGGGCAATTCACATGGCAAAACGGTTATGAGATCAGAAGAAGAGTGGCATCGTAAAGATGGCAGAGAGGAGAAACTTTTTTTTTGGTTCTCTTTCCCGCCAAAGTGGAATTATCCACAGTAGCGAGAGAGGTGAGTCTTATTGCTATCTTTCCATCGTATCAGACAGTGTGACAAGTTATAAATGAATCAGTTTGAGAACACTGATGAAAACTAGCTTGATTCGCTAATAGCTACCACCGCAATTTATCAGCTGAGAAATTCGAGTATTCCTTGCAGCAATTCATGTTGCCGGGATTCGTTAGACTCATGCTCCTTCTTCCACCTCCTCGGCTGCTGCTGCTTAAAGTGCAGTCTCTTCAGAATGAACGAGCGCATGAATGCATACCAACAGCGATCCGGCTTTGACGCTCACAAAGAAGCATAACTCTCGTTAAAAGCGCATTTAACTCCGACGCGCTCCGCTCCTGCATAATGTTCTTAGATATCTCACAGCACCTTCCAGTCAGAATAAAGCACCTGCCTGCATTGTATCTCGGCTCTTTCATCAGCGAGCCCGGTCGCAACCGAACTGGGGCAGGTTCGCACCGAACATCCCTTGAGTTGTAGACGGAATAAGTGCCTATACAGTTCTGTATATCAGAGTCTCGAGCCTTGCAGAACCCTGCCTGGCACCTAATCGATTTCCTGGCAGCTGCGTTTGGCAACAGATGTAGCCGGGTAATACAGTGCGCTTTCATCGGCCCCCGCAGTGCCACACAGTCCCTATAAATCAGGCCCAATGATAATGGAGGGTCTTGACCTACTAATTTGAAATAAGCAGAGTTATCAGCTCCTTGGACCGAACTCATTCCCGTCAGTCTGACAAACAGAGAGCACAGACAGGGCGAGAAGCGAATCGTTTCTTCCAAGCTAATTCCAGATGATTCTCCAGGCTCTCGGCTGATAGCACTTCAGAAGAACGTACGATTGCAGGACTGCAGAAATGGTACACTGAAGATAATGTCTGGTTCTGGTTCAAATTAAGGGAGTGCTAAATGCTAAAAGACCTGCAGACACCACACTGTCCTTAAATACTGTCCTTGCTTTAGCGGCACTTGTGTAACTGGCCCAAAGGTAAGGGTCCATGTCCTGGAAAACTGCATTTTCCTCTATTTTTAAAAATGAAAGTGTTTAATGTGGTACATTAACACTGCTAATGCATCCAAATATAGCACGTGTCAGTACATGCTGTCCATATATGGAACCCAGGATGCAAAAACAGCTGGATTTCTGATGTCACAGCAAAGCAACATACAGCAACTGTGCGCTGAATGGTCAGGGAGGTCAGTCAAATTGTATTAGAGAATATTAAACATTATGGTCATTAAAAAAAACCCTTCAGAATGTCTCTATACAAATCATTTACTAATAATGAGTATCAGCCTATGCTCTGCATTAAGGTACTCTACACTGGATTGGACTGGATAGGGGCAGCATAATGCCTCCATGGAGCTCCAATGCTCCATTGGTTTAGGTAGCAGCTTCCGTCCTCGCTCTGGTATCTTGACTCTGAGGACTTTGGTGTGTTCTCCTTCATGACTGTATGGGTTTCCTCCGACCTCCCAAAAACACACATGGTAGGTGAACTGGCTATGTTAAACCGGCCCTGTGTATAGAAGTGTGTAAGACCCTGCCTTGGTAGATGCTTAATGTACTGGTGCCTTGTACAGGGTGTATTCCTGCCCTGCGCCCAACTATAGGCCTCCCCTGACCAGGAAGGGACAGATAAGAAGACAGATAGATCGGATTGGAGGGCAAAAAATCAAGACCAACCCTTGTTGAGTTCAGCCGGTAGTGCTGTGTTAAAGGGGGTGACTGGAGGCCAATTAAGGTGGGTGCAGCACCACCATAAAGCAGATGGTTTTTTGAGCACTGCCATAGAAGAACAACTTTGGTTCCATAGGGAACATTGATAAATTGGTAGGTTGGAAGGTTCTTCAGCCTGGAGTTTTATGGAACGAAAAGAGGTATAGAACTATAGAGGAACCTTTATTTGCAACCATTACAAAAAGGCTTGTCTCATTTAAAAGCAGGCCTAAGATTTGACATAGGGGCCAGTTCTTTGCAAATCTAATCAACGCATAAAGACCTCGAACTCTATATTTCTATACTTGGTCTAATGCAGCTTAACTGATAGAACTGAGCTATATTTACGCACCAACACCAGCACCAAAGAAGCCGAGCATGCTGTCGAGAGTGTTTTTAAGTAAACACTTCAGATTAACAGTGTAAGGGCAAAATCATGCTGGAGGCTACAGAGGTCTGCCTGCTTCTTGCTGCTTATAAGAGCAGGGAAGAGAAGGTACATATACAGCACCTCTCCTCTCTCTTACTTTTTTTAGACTAGCATGAGACTTTTTATACACCCACTGTCTCCTTTAAGGGACTTCTTCTTATCTCCTCTGCAACAGTTGTCGTTTGTATGCCAGCGTGTGAAATGTGTGTGAAATGCCTGAGCACTTCCAGCTGCGGGTCCCTGTAAATGAAGGCTGGAGAAGATGCTGGAGAAACTGGGGCTTCGAGTGTCATTTAGTCACTCAAAGTCTTTAAAGAACACAGTACACTATGTGTCCAAATGTTTGTGGACATTCTAATCCCTGTATTCACATTTACATTTACATTTACAGCATTTAGCTGGCGCTCTTATCCAGAGCGACTTACAAGGTGACTCACATTACACAGGTGGGCCAATGTAGTGTTAGGAGTCTTGTCCAGGGACTTGTTGGTGTAGCGCAGCATACGGTCAACCAGACTGGGAATCGAACCCTGGTCTCCCACATGGTGTAATAGCTCACTGACACAGACACAGCTTGTCTATTGCCTGTAAAGAAGCATTGTCAATAGAAATGTGTTCTCTGGAACGATGGATGGTGCTTCATCCAATACTTTAGGGATGATTTGGGGAGTTGGAGATAAGGTGGGGTGCTGATCATCATCCAACATAATGCTCTTGTTGCTGAATGCAATCAAATGATCACAGCAATGCTTCTCCAAATTCTAGGAGAGAGAAAGCCTTCTTCCCTGGACAGTAGAGACAGTTACTCCAACAAAAGCAGGATACACTCTTTATTAATCCTCTTGATTTCATACGAAATAAGGAACGATCAGGTGTCCCAATACTTTTGTCCCTGCTCAGCTTCACGTCTCTCCTAAGGTTCTTATAGCGGGACAGAGAACACACCCTGGAGCTCACAGACTGACCTGAAGAGTGAAACATGCTCCAACTCTCCGAGCAGTTAAAGACACTACATTAGCCAGCATTACCTGCTCCCGGTGTCTCTCCAACAAACCCACTCATTATTCATGAGCTAGCACACACTCCTCTCATTACAACTGCACAGAACACTGCCACGATCACGTTACTGCACTAAACACAAGGAAGAAACACAAACACACAAACATGAGCCAAGTTAACACACACAACAAGGGATACAGTAGAACGGCGTGGCTTAAACGGACTAAGTGGCTACTGGCAATAGGCACATAGTGCCCTGGACACTCTCTAAAAATAGACACATTCGTTCTGTGCATCACTGAGTTCTGCTGAAGAGACCAATCTTTTCCGTCTTGCAAACACACACACACACACACACACACGCACATTTCCCCCATTAAGTGCTGTGCTGAGTGTCCGCGGTACACGAAATGTTTTTTACAAATGTTTGAGTAAACAAACTGGAGTAAACTGCATGATGTATTACACTGTTACAGACACAGTGCGTCTGCAATACGTTACGTAGGTGCCTTTTTTATTGATTGATTGATTGATTGATTGATTGTCTTTTAGCTTCACTAGCTACACTAGTCAGTCTGATGATCAGAATTGTTTCTCCTGTGTTTTCAAATCAATTATATCAGCTGTTCCCTTCTTTTCCGGTGATTACAAAATCAGGACTGGATACTGGATTTAAGGTCCAGATTTGATGTCCTGGGTGTTTGTGTGTTTTTAAAAATTGTTTTATTCATTATCATAATTTGTTTTGAAAAAATAAAATTAAACAATATTTTATATTTATTACATGTAAAGTGACATATTTCAGTCCTTTTTGGTTTATTTTTGATCAGGCCTGTAGCTTGAACTCCAATATCTCAATATAATAATCAATATTAGAATATTTAATATTTTATTTGATTGAGTTTGATTAAATTACTAAACAAACAATATCGGTATCATTAAAAAATAAATACATATTTAAATAGGTCACTTTAAATGTAATGAATAGAAGATACATTTTTTGAGATGCACACACACACACACACACACACACACACACACACATATATATATATATATATATATATATATATATATATATATGATTGAACACATAGATATAGGATTATCTAACATGGTTAGCTTACATTATTGTCATAACTGTGGTGGTCCATATTGAGTTCTCAGGCACTAACAGTTAGCCCTACTACTTTGGACATCAGATTCATAAAAAAAATGAAATGTTAATATTATTACTTTAATTATTTCAGTATTTCATTGTGCCACATTTTAACATAAATAAAGATCTTTCAAACTTGTCCAACTGATCATTAACAGAACAGAGTCCATGATAAAATTAATATGATTATTTTATTATTTGAGGAGACTAAATATAAAATATAAATATATATAAATATAATATAATATAAATATAAATATAATATAAATATAAATTGCTAAAATATATTGTGTATTTGTTTGTGTTTATTTATTCAAACGCTTTTTAAAACAAACTAAAATCTGCTGATGTGATTGGACTGTTTTTTAATTCTAATATTTTGTGGTGTATTTATTGTAATCCAAAAGAGCAGAGCGTTTAGATGATGCTGAGCCGGTGCTGGGCGGTATGACCATAAATCTCTATCACGATAAATTGAACATTTTCTGTACATGAAATAAATCTCAGATTGGTGCACCCCTTCTTATCACTCTTAAAAAGGACCTACAGTACTGATGTACTTCTGAATACGATGTCAATTGCATCACACTGCCAGCTGGTCCCTTCATTTATCCTAAATACATCTCTAAGTAGCAGTAACAATACTAGGACGCACCGTCAGTTAGACCTTTTATTTATACTAAATAAACCTCGTATCAGTAAAAATAACATGATGATAACTATTCAGTACAAATCTGAAAATATGGCAAGAATATTAACAGTATTTCAGGATGTATATACCAGGGAATTAAAAGGCTAAGCATCAGGCACTGGTTGATTTACAAAGAAGGATCCAAATATACACACAGCCCCCTCGAGACTGGCGACAGCTCCCTCCAAGCCCATACCGAGATGCTAGCTGGGGTAGATTAAATCAGATGCTATTTTTGGCTAGCGGTGTGCCGGATAATGTGAACACAGCACATCACATTTGTATCTCAGCAGCAAACACTGTCCTTTGAAGTGACGCCTCCAGCTACCGCGGCAGTGATATGTGGAAGCGCGTTGTCATTTAAAGGTTCACTGCTTTCCCATCAACATCACAAGTGCAGTGTGTGTTTACTGGGTAAAACAAGGGATCAAAGAAATGCAGAGTCCTCCTGATAGGTCACACATGCCCAGGTCATTAGGGGAGGAAACTGAGCTGCTTTGATTGGCTAAGAACATTCTACTATTTCTATTTCTGCTAATGATTCAGTGATGAATGGGGCAAAGCTGCCAATGCTGGTTAAACACACACGCAGGGCTTTTGCTTTCAGGGAATGTTCAGCTCACTTTGGTCAGCTGGATTCAGATGAAAGGGGAAAGTGCTCTAGATATAGCCTGCGTTTCCCTTAGGGAGGACAAAGTTGGCTGTGGATGGAAGAAGAACCAAAATCAATAGCCGCTCAGGCTCTCTGAAGGTGTGTCTGTGAAAGAGTGTTTAAGTAATGTTCCAAATCTGTACCAAAAGTGACCTTAATGACATTGGTTTTTGATCCAGAATCTGTTTTTACCTCCTTTCTGTCAGTTGTATATCATTACAACCTGTGATATCTGGACGAAAGTATTGGGACACTTCTAAATAATTGAAATCAGATGTTTCATTCAGTCCCATTTGCCATAGGTGTATGGCATCTAGATCTTTCTGCATCAGCTGTGAGTGGTATTATTATTAAACAGTGGAAGCGTTTAGGAGGAACAGCTCACAGAGAGCAGCTCAGTGTCCACAGAGTGTCTTTCAGACCACGTAAAGGTACAGAGCGGGGTCTGGGCCGAGTGTTGAGCTCAGAGCAGAGTGCAGAAAAGCCTCCAACTGACTCGATAACTGCAGAGCTCCAGACCTGCTGCTGCTGGTAGAGCTTAAAGCAAAGGGGGAGCAGCTCCTTATTAATAATGCCTATGTGTTTAGAATGAGGTGTCATTAAAGCTCCAGTAGATGTCATGTATAAGTGTCCCAATACTTTTGTCCATATAGTGTATTTTGACACACAGCTTATGGCAGCTTAAGACAATTACTGATAATAGGGATGTAACAGGATGCTGGGTTTCTTTCCTGGTGATGTAGGCCAGGCCTTAACTACAGCTGTCCTGAGTTCCTGTATGTTCTTCAGTTTTGCCTTCAGTGAAAAGTGAAAAGCATGCTTGACTGAACTTTGGTCAGATGACTGACTTGGCCATCAAGGAAAAGTCCACTTCTTTTTCTTAAAAAAAAGTCCTGAGCGAGCCACCGCCAGACTACATCCACTATTAAACAGTGGTCTGATGGCATGGATTTTGTTAAAGACGTATGTGATCAAATCTAAATTTATAATTGTATAAATTGTGCAAACTTATGTATTTAGTACAACCCTTCAGGTTTTATTTGGTTTATATTTTGGACTCTCTCTTCCTGGAAAGCCTTCTTGATCTGGCCAACTTGTTGTGTAGGGCTTGTTTTTTTATCAAGGAAATAATTCTTTCATTATCTACAGTTGTTTTCCATGATCCTGCTGGTCTTTTGGTGTTTATTCCCACCATAATAGCTTTGTCTAATATTATCTCTTCAATAGGTTTGCTTTAATTTTACAGCCCAATAGTATTTTGCTTTATTGGCCAGACCTCAGAAATCAGTTGTAGACCTTCCGTCTTCTTATTTAAAAGCGCAGTAATGAAAGAATAACACCTGGCCATGAAACAGCTAAGCCGACAATCGTCCAAATACTTTTCGTTCCCTTTTTTAATAGTTAATTTATAATTGTTTTCCACTTTCTGCACAGTTTGGAGGGGCCAATTACTCAATCCTTGTTCATCTGAATGTCCCCTATCACTAGTTAGCTCGCTCGGAGGAAAGTACGACTCCCGGCTCCGATACAACAGCTAACAGACGCTTGTGCTGACCAACATCACACTGGAAGTGAAGTGCATAGAGCATGCCATCAACCCACCCTGAGCGAGCAAGGCCAATTGTGCTCTTTCTGAGTCCGGCTGATGATGGCAAGCAGCATGGCAGCGCCTCAGCCCACTCAGAGCCCCCATAAAACAGGGTTTGGAAAGTGGTTTTTATTCTTATATGGTTCATCTGACCTAGAAATTGTTGAAACTGAAAGTGAGATCATATTCATTCTTTAATTCCATCAGCTATATGCGTCGGTCGTGTCCAAATATTTATAAACCTGACTGTGTGTACTGTATGTGATCTCCTCATATCAACTACAATGACAATTCAGCCATGTACAATAAAGAAAGCTTGTTAAAACACAGTAGGAGCCACATTTCCCCGGAACATCTGTGTTTGTGTATGTTTGCTGTTAGCGTGATTGACAGAATAGGGTGGATGAGGCTGTGGCTGTCGAAGAACAGGCTGCGGTGCAAGCTGCAAGCAGATGGGGCAGGGGCTTTACTCCAACAGTTCACACTCATGCACACACACACACACACACACACACACATATACACGACTGGGAGAGAGATGCCTGATTACTCAACCTCACTTCCGCTTACTGGCATATCATACAGCCACCCCTCCATCCCAGCCACTGCAGATCCTATCACATTAATGCCGTTGCACAACTCTCAATCACTTTAATAGAGTCTCTCTCTCTCTCTCTCTCTCTCTCTCTCTCTCTCTCCTGTGCTGCAGCTGTGGCCATCTCTGCACAGCCTGTTACGTAATGGCACATTCAGTCTAAACGTAGAGACCCTTCCGCCATAGTCAGCACTCAGCACGTTCAGCATTAGTAAACTGTTCACTCACAAATACCACTCATGCAGATTAACCTGTACCTCCCTACTTCAGGCTAAGTTTATTCAGGGTCTGGGCAGCTTGGTTCATATTCCAGCCCACCAAAATATTATATAATTATTATTATATATAAGACCTGATCTGATGTGCTTCATTCCAGAGATGACTGAATAATTGATCCAGACATAAAATCACCTCAGGAAAAGTTTCCTCAATCTCCTGTCTGGCTTTGGAGCTTCCCAATTACTTCACTGCCTTGCAGGGCTTTTGTTGACAGCCATAACCCTGGCTGCTATTTGCTGCACTTAAAAGAACGCCAATCACTCAGCCATCCCTGCTGACCACTAATGCTTTTATTGGCCCCATGCCCTCATCATGGTAAAGCGAGAACCATCTGACCATCTGGAGTATGAGTGAGCAGGATGGTGGTTATGAGCTACAAAAGAGAGAAACTCAACATTCCAGATGTTCTGTCTGATGCTACGTCATCACGATACACGGATCAGCCATAACATTAACACCACCTGCCTAATGTTGAGTCGGTCCCCTTGTACCACCACAACAGATCGGACTATACGAAGCTTGAGCTCCACAAGACCTCTGAACGCATCCTGTGGTATCTGGTACCAAGACGTTATCAGGGTACCCTTAGGAAATTGTGAGGTGGGGCCTTCAATGAGCCTTAGATGACCTTGTTTTGGTAGGTACTGACCACGGCATACTGGGGACACGGCACAAGATCTGCCTGATGGCCATCACAGTTCAGACCTAGTGGTTCAAATTGATACACTTCCTGCTTCCAACACATCGCCTTCAAAGACTGACTGTTCACTTGCTGCCTAAAATGTAGATCCCACCCTTTCGGAGGCGCCAATATAGATGAAGTCAATATTTTTCACTTCACCTGTCAGTGGTGCTAATGTTATGGCTAATCAGTGTCTTCCAGAGATAAATCATTACATTCAAAAATGTTTCTAGGCTTAGATCTAACAAACCACCATTGAAGAATACACCAACTGAAGGCAACGGATAAATCAAGTCAATCGACTGTTAAGTTGTGAGAAAATACGTCTTTTTTTATTTTTAAAAATGCATTACCAATTTATTTATAGTTTATGTGTAAAAATTGGTGGCAGACAGTGGTTCATTTTGTGTTGTGTTTAAACCTCAACCACTAGAGAGCAGTGATTTGCTCTGTCTTCAGGCCTCACTGCCCTGATTGCATAAAAAGTCAGCTTTTTTTCTTTAATTTCATATTTTATGAATATAATGGGTGTTTATTAATTTATCATATAACATAATATACTATATTATAAAAAAAATCTTAAATTTAGGTTTAAAAAAAATCCAAAAATTGTGTTTTGCCTACAGTGTTGCAATATATAGTGCAATATGTTCAAATCATAACACCTACACGATTCACCAGCCTCTTGCCAATACACAGCCCTAACGAAAAGTGGTGCTATTTATGAATCACTGCTTATCTGCAAATAATTTCTTTGTTCCAAACTCCATGACTATGAAATTTAGTGATGCATATGCCATTTCACTATTAGTACTGCCAAGATTGTAATCAGGTCCTGCTGCATTTGGACTATATCTGATTGAACTCCACTTGATTAAACTTGCTTCTGTGCTCAGAAGACAAAAAACGCTGCTGGCAAAACATTCGGAAAAGGGTTTGCCAGCATTGTGCTTGGATTTTTACAGCACTGGTGTAAGTCATTCCGCCATCATTCTTTAGAAACTCAGGAGTTTCCAGATTCAGACACTGCACAGGGTTCCTGCATAAGGTAGGGGTGTCGACACCACATAGGTTAGTGCCCTGAACACAGTGTTGAAGCACAGAACTTGTAGATGACCTGGATCAACACCAGTGTTTTCAACCACTCTAGAGGTCCCTAACCTCAAGGTTCCTGCTCCGTATCTCACCTAACACACAGTCAGAATGGCCAAAACAGCCACCTTCAGACTGTACCGACACACTTTCTTAAAAATGCAAAAGAAACATGGCACTTAGAATCGTCTTTAAGAGGTCACCAGGGTTATCACTTACCTCTGCAAGGTGAGGCATGGGGTTAAATCCACAGAGGTTGCACACCACATCCTTGCACTCTGTGCAAGTATTGTAGTTGAGAGGGTCATTTGAGCCCACGTTAAGTTCTGCTTTACAGAGTGGACAGATGGACAGGATCGCTTTGGACGGAGGGGGGGCTGTCACTTTTTCAGGCTCTGAAATGGCTTCCTTCTTTGCAGGTACAGGCAGTGCCTTAGTCAGTTGAGGTTCTTCTGTCTTCTTTTCCTCTGGCTTACTCTCATCAAGTTTCTTGGAAACAAGAGTTTTGGGCTCTGCAGGAGGCATCTTGAGGGAGGCCTGAGAGGCTGCAGACCCCTTGCGAGAGGTAGGTGGTGTAGATGTTTTTCCAGAGGACTGGGATACTGTAGAACCTTTGCGAGAGATTGGTGGAGATGAAGCAGGCTCATCCTGAACAGCTGACGAAATCAGATTCGATGCAGAGCTGAAGATGGAGGACCCGAAACCCAAAACTTTACCAGAGACATTAGTTGCAGACTGAGAAGGTGAGGGTGACCGTGATCTGGCTGACTCAGTCAATCCACCAAACCCAAAAAGTTTCCCAGTCTTAGAATCAGAAGTCTTAGCAGGTGTAGGTTGAGATTTCCCAAATCCAAATCCAAAGAAGCCAGATTCTTGCTTTGGAGCTTCAGCCTGTGGAGGTGGAGCAGATTTGACTGGTGAGGCAGGACCTTTGGTTATTTCTGGCTGAGGTTTTGCAGGCTTCTCCTGTGGTGCAGCCTTTGGCTGAGGGAGCTGTTTCTCTGGCGGGATCACATTCGGCTGATTTACATCCGTACTTGGTTTTGGGTCTTTTACCGATGATGCTGGGACTGGGATATTTTGTTCATTGACAGGTGCAGTTGATGGATCACGTGGCTTGGGTTCAGCTTGTCTGTCCATTTCTACAGACTTTGGAGGAGGTTTCGATGTGGGAGGTGGTTCTACTGGTGGTTCCACTCCTCGGACTGTTCGCTGCACCTGACAATTTAGGCAAAGCCACTCCTTGACCTGCAATCATTTTAGAGAATTTAAGACACTGCATGCTTTCTCTGATGTCATTTCTTTACATCAAAGCATATAATAATAAAAATAATGATAATCATTTTTTAATAGAGACACAGTATATATATATATATATATATATATATATATATATATATATATATATATATATACTATGTACAAATGTTTGTAGACACTTTCTTATCAATGCATTTAGCTACTTTAAGATGTGAAACTTGTCTAATCCCTGCATTGACATACTGCCACTAGAATAGGACACTCTGGAGCAGATAAACATGAACCTATTGGCACCATGCTGCCTAATGCCAGTCTAGAGGGGTATAAAGCCCCCCAGCATTGAGCTGTAGCGTAGTGGAACTGTTTTTATCTGGAATGATGGTGATGGTGCTCCATCAAATGCTTTTGGGGATGAGGTGGGCTGCTGATTATCCTGACCTCATTAACTCTCTTGATTCTGAATGCAATCAAAGCAATGCTCCAAAATCTAGCAGAAAGTCTTCGCTGGACGACAGTTGGACGACAGTTACTTCCCAAAAGCAGAATAAACTATTTTTTATAACACAATAAATGTGCAGATGTCCCAGTACTTTTGCCCAAATAGTGTATGCTTTATGTCACAGGCAAAATTTGTGCTCATACTGAACTGATAAGTAGCTGTTAAACCTGTTAAATAAAGCTTCTCTCTTTCTGTGCTTCAGTGATATAAATGCACTTGGCAAACTCAGCCAATGGACTGAATTACCCTTGAGGTAAAGCCTTATAAAGTTAAAAACCAATTCTACGGTTTCTCACCTTTGTCTGATGAGGCATGGGATCGAATCCGCACTGGCTGCACACATTGTTCTTGCACTCAGTACAGGTGTTGAAATTAGGTGGGTCCCCAGACCCCATATTTAGCTCCACTTTGCAAATAGGACAGCTGGACTGTGTTGGTTTAGGAGCTGGCTGCAAAGGAGCAGAAGGTTTAGCAGCTTCTGATGTCCCATCTAACTTAACTTCTGGTTTCTGATATGGTTCCTTTCCATCTGTTTTCTTCGCTCCAGCAGAAGGCATTTTTAGGGAGGCCTGGGAAGCTGCGGAACCCTTACGAGAAGTCGGTGGCGTTTTGACAGAGGTTTGGGAAACGGCTGAACCTTTACGAGAAACGGGTGGTGTGGGAGTTTTGATAGATGTCTGGGAAACTGCAGAACCCTTACGAGAAGTCGGTGGTGTTGTAGCAGGCTCATCCTGAACGGCAGATGAGATCAAATTAGAGGCCGAGCTGAAGATGGAGGACCCAAAACCGAGAACCTTCCCAGAAACAGCAGAGACAGACTGGGCTGATGGTTTCTCGGTCAAACCACCAAGGCCAAAGAGCTTCCCAGCGGTGCTTGTCTCAGAAGGCTTGGGTGGTGCAGGCTGAGATTTAGGACTGCCAAACCCAAACCCAAGAAAGCCGGACTCCTGCTTTGAGGTTTCTGGTTCTTGTTGTGAAGGTTTGGCTTGAGATTTCTCAGGCTGCTCCAGAACTCCAGTGCCCGTTTCTGCTCCAGTATCTGTTGGTTGCCCAGCAGTTTCTAGATCATTTGTAGGTTTCTGAGGACCTGCAGTCTTTTTATCCTCCGTTTCAGACACTGTTGCTGAAAGACTCTCTTTAGTAGGAGACGGCAGAACCTGTGTTTCTTTCTTGGCTTCAGCTTCATTTACTTTTGATGCAATCGAAATGTCCTCCTTTTGGACAGGGGGTAGAACTTGGGCTTTACATTCATCTAGGGTTGCTGAGGAGGGAATGTCTTTGTGAGGTGGCTCAGGCTTAGGTATCCCCTTTTTACTGGTTTCGTCAGCATCTGTTAAGCTTTCTGGAGCTGGTGTTGAGGTGGAGACAGTATCTGGCTTTGTAACTGGAGGTTCCATTTCTTTTAATGCTCGCTGTGTTTGACAGTTCAGGCAAAGCCATTCACAAGCCTGTAACACCATAACAAAGACAAATGACTGATTAGACTCTTATTATTAGACCCTAAACCAAAGGATTTGAAATGTTCATTAAGGTGTAAATATCTATACATATGTAAAATTGGGAATCAGTCGATTCAGCATCACAAAACATTATAAAAGCTAATTTTCACATATCTTACCTCAGTCTGATGGGGGACTGGGTTGAACCCACAGAGATTACACACAGTGCTCTTACACTCAGTACAAGTATTATAGTTGGGTTCTTCATTTGAGCCCACATTAAGCTCCTGCTTACAGAGTGGGCAGGTTGCACGCTGTGCCTTAGAAGGTGCCGACATTTTTGTAGATTCATCTGCTGTCTTTTCACTTAGTTTCTTTGCAGCTGAAGCCGTTGTCTCTTCAACTGCGGTTTTCGGGATTTTGTCAGGCTCTGCAGATTCTCTACGTTTCTGAGATGCTGGAGAAGTTGGTGCCCCCTTCACAGACACCGTAGAACCCTTGCGAGAAGTTGGTGGCGTTGTAGAGGGCTCATCCTGAACAGCCGAAGAGATCAGATTAGATGCCGAGCTAAAGATTGAGGACCCAAATCCAAGAACCTTCCCAGAAACAGCAGAAGCGGCAGGCTGAGGAGACGATGGCCGAGAACGAGGGCCACCAAAACCAAAACCAAAGAAACTTGACTCCTCCTTTGCCGTTGCAGATTTTGGCGGTGGAGCAGACTCAGCAGTGGTGGGCTGCTGTGGTGTGGGTGTAGTAGGAGGTTTCTTGGTATCTATTTGAGTAGGTTTGCCTTCTGGTCTCCCAGCAGTAGAAACCTCCTTCTTCACTGGTGAAGCTGGTGGAGGCACTTTGGTAGGCTCTTGCTGAGCCTGCAAAGGGGGAACTCCTGGTGCTCGCTTCATCTGGCAGCTCAAACATAGCCATTCCTTTGCCTGTAAGACCATAAAATAGTATTTAATAATGTTAATTTTATAATAAATGACACAAATGTGCAAAGGCACACACACACACAGCTTGTATAGTACGTATAATGTCCGTATAATGTAAGGACTGTGAAGAGGTTTAATAACTTACTTCAGTTTGTTGTGGCATAGGGCTGAATCCACACAGATTGCACACAGTGTTCTTGCATTCAGTGCAGGTGTTAAAGTTGGGTGGATCCCTCTTCAGGTCTGCCTTGCAGAGTGGACAAGGTTTAAGGGGCTCTAAGAGAGGCTTGTCTTTTGCTGACTGGTCGGCCTGAACTTCTTTCTTTTCTTCTTTTGCCTGTGCTACCGATGCCTTGCGCGATGTAGGAGGTGTTGGAGCGACTTTTGCAGAAGCTGACGAACCCTTACGGGAGGTTGGTGGTGTGGTGGGTGGCTCATCTTGAACAGCTGATGAGATTAAATTAGATGCTGAGCTGAGAAAAGAAGAGCCAAACCCTAAAACCTTCCCAGAAACAGCAGAAGCAGCAGTCTGAGGAGAGGGTGACCGAGATCGAGCACCACCAAAACCAAAGAAACTTGACTCCACTTTTGGAGGTCCAACTTTTTGGGGTTGAGCGGAGGTGGCAGGAGCAGGCTGTGGTGTTGAGGGAACAGCAGTGGACTTCTGGGATTCCACTGAAAGAGGCTTGTCCTCTGGTTTTGCAGCCACAGGTGGTTTCTGATCTTTCACTGCAATATCTACTGGAGCACTTGGTTTCTGCTGTGGAACATCTGAAGCTGGAGCCTCCTTCTTCAGTGGTGATGCTGGTGGAGGTGCTTTGTTAGCTTGTGTTTGAGGCTGTGCAGAAGGAAGCCCTGAAGCTCTCTTCATCTGGCAGCTCAAACACAGCCACGTCTTCACCTTTGAAGCCATTAAAATAATAAGAGGTTAAATTCTGAGACTGATTTCCATGCATCATGGATTTGCTGCTACAATATATAGACAAATGTATTGGGACATGTTTAAATTATACTTACAGGAGCTTTTATTGACATCCCTTTCTAAATCCACAAGCATTAATATGGCGTTGCAATGGGACTCAATGAAGCAGCTGAATGTAATGATTTTGAGGTGTGTCCCAATACTTTTGTCACTTACAAAAACAAGCAGTATCAGTGTAAACATTCATGTTAATTAGGGTCTCTTACCTCTGCTTGCTCAGGCACAGAGCTGAATCCACAAAGGTTACACACAGTGTTCTGGCATTCAGTGCAGGTGTTATAGTTTGGTGGATCCTTCTTGAGCTGAACCTTGCAAAGTGGACAGTCTCCAAGAGGCTCTGAGAAAGGCTCGTCCTTTTTCACAAGAGAAACTGGTGCTTTTGCCACCTGGTCTTCTGGTTCTTTCTTTTCCTCTTGTTTCTGTGCTACAGATGCCTTTCGAGAAGGAGGCGGTGTTGGAGTATTTTTTACAGAACTCTGAGATACAGTAGAACCCTTACGAGACGTCGGTGGTGTGGCGGACTGTTCGTCCTGAACTGCTGATGAGATCAAATTAGATGCAGAGCTGAGAAAAGAGGAGCCAAACCCGAGAACCTTTCCTGAAACAGACGAAAGTGGAGCTTGAGGAGATGGTGAACGAGATCGAGCGCCACCAAATCCAAAGAAACCCGATTCCTCCTTTGGTGGTTCAGACTTTGGCGGTGGTCCAGGCTTGGCAGGGGATGGGCCGGTTTTTGCTGCCTGCTGCTCAGCTTGCTTTTGTTGTGATGGTAGAGTTGCACTGGCTTGTTTTGCTGTAGCTGAGATGGACTGTTCTGGTGCTTTCTGACCTTCTGGGACAGGCTGTGGTGTTGAGGGAACAGCAGTGGACTTCTGGGACTC
The DNA here is from genome assembly GCF_030463535.1 of Salminus brasiliensis. Lineage (NCBI taxonomy): Eukaryota > Metazoa > Chordata > Actinopteri > Characiformes > Bryconidae > Salminus > Salminus brasiliensis. Next base: position 4,841,824 of record NC_132890.1, read on the forward strand.
CACTGGAAGAGGCTTGTCCTCTGGTTTTGCAGCCACAGGTGGTTTCTGATCTTTCACTGTGGTATCTACTGGAGCACTTGGTTTCTGTTGTGGAAGGCCTTGAGTTAGAGCCTCCTTTTTCTGTGGTGATGCTGGTGGAGGTGCTTTGTTAGCCTGGGTTTGAGGCTGTGCAGGAGGGGGTCCTGGGGCTCTCTTCATCTGGCAGGTCAAACACAGCCACTCTTTCACCTGTAGAGCCATGACAGAGATTATTGAAGAAAACTTGTTAAATAGAGTTTTCAAGAAAAGCTATACCAGGATAATGGAAATCATGAGGATTTTGTGTTGAATATTCTCTTACCTCAGTTTCGTGTGAAATGGGGCTGAATCCACAAAGGTTACACACAGTGTTCTGGCATTCAGTGCAGGTGTTATAGTTTGGTGGATCCTTCTTGAGCTGAACCTTGCAAAGTGGACAGTCTCCAAGAGGCTCTGAGAAAGGCTCGTCCTTTTTCACAAGAGAAACTGGTGCTTTTGCCACCTGGTCTTCTGGTTCTTTCTTTTCCTCTCGTTTCTGTGCTACAGATGCCTTTCGAGAAGGAGGCGGTGTTGGAGTATTTTTTACAGAACTCTGAGATACAGTAGAACCCTTACGAGACGTCGGTGGTGTGGCGGACTGTTCATCCTGAACTGCTGATGAGATCAAATTAGATGCAGAGCTGAGAAAAGAGGAGCCAAACCCGAGAACCTTCCCTGAAACAGACGAAAGTGGAGCTTGAGGAGATGGTGAACGAGATCGAGCGCCACCAAATCCAAAGAAACCCGATTCCTCCTTTGGTGGTTCAGACTTTGGCGGTGGTCCAGGCTTGGCAGGGGATGGGCCGGTTTTTGCTGCCTGCTGCTCAGCTGGCTTTTGTTGTGATGGTAGAGTTGCACTGGCTTGTTTTGCTGTAGCTGAGATGGACTGTTCTGGTGCTTTCTGACCTTCACGAACAGGCTGTGGTGTTGAGGGAACAGCAGTGGACTTCTGGGACTCCACTGGAAGAGGCTTGTCCTCTGGTTTTGCAGCCACAGGTGGTTTCTGATCTTTCACTGTGGTATCTACTGGAGCACTTGGTTTCTGCTGTGGAAGGCCTTGAGTTGGAGCCTCCTTTTTCTGTGGTGATGCTGGTGGAGGGACTTTGTTAGCTTGGGTTTGAGGCTGTGCAGAAGGTAGCCCTGATGCTCTCTTCATCTGGCAGTTCAAACATAGCCACTCCTTCACCTGTAGAGCCATGATTAAGACAAAGATTAATGGTGGAAACACTAGGAGTTAGTTGAGCAATTTTCTTTATTTCTTTGTGTTACATATTATCTTACCTCAGTTTCTTGTGGAATGGGACTGAATCCACATAGGGAACATACAGTGCTCTTGCATTCAGTGCAGGTGTTATAGTTAGGAGGATCCCTCTTGAGATCTACCATGCAGAGTGGACAAGCTTTGGGAATATCTAAGGGAGGGGTCTCCTTTTTCACAAGAGAAACTGGGCCCTTTACCACTCGCTCTTCTGCTTTATGTTCTGGTTCTTTCTTTTCCTCTTGTTTCGGAGCTACAGAACCCTTTCGAGAGGAAGGTGGAGTTGGAGCATTCTTTAGAGAACTCTGAGATATTGTAGAACCCTTGCGAGAGGTTGGTGGTGTTTTGGAAGGCTCTTCCTGAACAGCTGAGCTGATCAGATTAGATGCAGAGCTAAGAAAGGATGAACCAAAGCCTAGAACCTTCCCAGAAACAGCTGAGGCTGCAGCAGACTGAGGAGATGGTGATCGGGATCGGGCACCACCAAAACCCAAACCAAAGAAACCAGACTGTTCTTCACTGGGTTTGGCTTTTTGTGGTGGAGAAGTAGCAGGTTTCTGGGGCTCTGCTGAAATTGGCTTGTTCTTTGGTTTTTCAAGTACAGAAGGTTTCTGGTCTTTCTGTGGATCTGGAGTCAGAGCGTCCTTCTGTGGTACTGGTGGGGGTACTTTGCTCGCCTCTGGTTTAGGCTGTATAGGATGGGGTCCTGGTGCTTGCTGAATCTGGCAATTCAGACACAGCCATTCCTTCACCTGTAGGGAATGATAGTAGTAAACCAGCAAATAGTAAACAAGAAAACAATGTAATGATAATATTAATAATCAAATTGAATGTCCTCTTACTTCTGTCTGATGTGGCTTGGGGTTGAATCCACACAGGTTACACACAGTGGCTTTGCAGGAAGTGCAAGTGTTGTAGTTGGGAGGGTCTTGTTTGAATGTTTCCTTGCAAAGTGGACAATTTTTGGGAAACTTTGATAGATTTTCATCCTCTTTCACTGGAGCAGATGGTGCTTTGGCAGACTGAGCATTTGGTGCTTCATCTGCAGATTTTGTTTCTTCCCTTTTTGGAATAGCAGGTGTTTTTGTCTCTTCAGAGGAGGCGGTTTTTGGAACGGTTTGTAAAACTGATCCCTTTGAAGAAGCTGGTGGCACTGGTGTGGCCTTTACAGATGTCTGAGATACAGCAGAGCCCTTACGGGACACTGGTGGTGTTGTAGGGGGCTCATCTTGAGCAGCTGAAGTAATCAGATTAGATGCAGAGCTGATGATTGATGAGCCGAAACCTAGAACCTTTCCAGAAACATCAGAAGCAGAGTCTGCCCTAGTTCTTGTACCACCAAAACCCAAACCAAAGAAGCTTGATTCCTCCTTTGGAGGAGGGTGTGCAGGAGAGGAGGGCTTCGGTGTAGAAGGAGCAGAAGTGGGTTTCTGGGACTCTGCATCATCTGGTTTCCCAGCAACAGAAAGTTTCTGATCTCCCGGTGTGGAATCTAGATTTGATATCTTCTCAGAAGCAACTGGTTTCCCAGCTCCAGCTGGTTTCTGATCTTGCACTGTAGCATCTACTGGGTGACTTGGCTTCTGGCTCTGGGGAACACCTGAAGGTGGGAGATCTTTCTTCTGTGGTGCTACTGGTGGAGGGACTTTGTTAGCTTGGGGTTGTGCAGGAGGATGTCCTGGTGCTCGTTGAACCTGGCAGTTCAAACAAAGCCACTCCTTGACCTGTAAGGCAACCACAGAATTTTAGAGGTTAGCATGTAATATAGACTGCAGAGTGCCTGATCTACACTATACGGACAAAAGTACTGGGACATCTGCTCATTCATTCACTTCTTTCAAAACTGTAAGCTGCTTTTGATGAATTTATGGTCCAGGGAAGAAGGTTTCTATTAGACTTTGGAGGAGCATTGCAGTGACGATTTAACTGCTTTCAGTGATAAGAGTGTTACTGAGGTCAGTATGTTGGATGATGATCACCATCCCACCCCACCAACGACTCTCCAACTCATCCCAAAAGTATTGGATGGAGCACCAGCACCATCATTCCAGAGAACACAGTTCTTCCACTGCTCCACAGCTCAATGCTGGGGGGCTTTATACCCCTCCAGCCCACAACTGGCATTAGACATGATATCAATAGGTTCATGATGATCTGCTACAAAGAGTCCTATTGTATTGGCAGTACTTCTCAAAATAGACCAGACAAAGCAGTGTGTGTGCACATTTGCACAGCTTTATCAGCAATGGGTACAACTTAAAGTAGCTGAATGCACTGATTACAAAGGGGACTCCAAAACAGACAGAAATCTATGGTCTTACCTTGGTTTGCTCTGGTGTGGGATTGAATCCGCAGAAATTGCACACAATGCTCTTGCAGGAAGTGCAAGTGTTGAAATTTGGAGGGTCATGTTTGAATTTCTCAGTGCACAGTGGACAGGCTTTCGGGAGCTCTGATACATCTTTTCTCATTTGAGCAGAGGGTTCCTTGGTGGTCTGCTCCACTGATTTTTTCTCCCCAGGTTTCGTTTCCTTCAACTGCTGCATAGAGATTGAACTTGTCTCCCTGGAGGAAGTAGTCTTGTCAGAGCTTTGCGAAACTGAAGATCCTTTGCGAGAGGCAGGTGGTGTTGGACTTTTCACAGAAGCTTGAGAAATTGCAGAACCTTTACGAGAAGTTGGAGGTGTTGTGGAAGGCTCATCCTGAACAGCTGAAGAAATAAGATTGGATGCAGAGCTGAGGAAGGACGAGCCAAAGCCGAGAACCTTCCCAGAAACAGCAGAGGCAGAAGCCTGTGGAGATGGGGAACGGGATCTAGCACCACCAAGACCAAAGCCAAAAAGCCCTGACTCATCTTTAGAGCGTTCGGTTTGTGGAGGAGCAGGTTTTGCTGAGATGTTTTGCAAGGAACCTTGAGGTTGAATGTCCTTTTGTGGTGATGGTGATGGTGCTGGAGATTTGACAGGTTGTGCCGGAGCTAGATTAGGTGGTCCTGACGTTTGCTTCATCTGGCAACTTAGACAGAGCCACACCTTGACCTGTAATAACATGGAATTTAGTTTATGAATATCTTCTCATGTATGAAGGCACTAAATACACACATGTGCTCAACTGAAGTAATCAGATTAGATGCAGAGCTGATGATTGATGAACTAAATGATATGATGGATTCTTCTATCTGCAATACACTACATGCACAAAAGTATTGGGACATCTGCTCATTTATTATTTCTTCTGAAATCAAAGGTATTAAAAAAGAGTTAATCCTGTATTTGTTGGAGTAGCTGTGTCTACTGTTTGGGAAGGCTATCTGCTTGATTTTGAACCATTGCTGTGAAAGTTTGATTGCATTCAGTGACAAGAGCATTAGTGAGGTCAGGATGTTAATGATATTGTATGGAGCACCATCCACACAGTTCCACTGAATTCTGGGGGGGTGGTATACTCCTCTAGCCTGGCATTAGTCGTAGTGCTAATACCTTCATGTTTATCTACTCTGGAGAGTCCTATTCTACTGCTAATACTTCTCTACAGGGTCAAGACAAGCTGTGCAAAGCAGCTAAATGCATTCATTAAAAGGGGTGTCCGCAAACCTTTGGACATATAGTGTAGTAACACTTAGATTTTCTTACCTCTGTCTGGTCAGGTGTTGGGTTAAATCCACAAAGGTCACAAACTATGTTCTTGCACTCAGTGCAGGTGTTGTAGTTAGGAGGATCCTTCTTGATTTCCACTTTGCAGAGTGGGCAACTGGTGGGAAGAGGCAGAGGAGATGCTGCTGTACCCTTTGAAATGGCTTCAGGTGTTGGTGTAGATTTTTTAAGCTCTGGATTCTTTTCTTGTGAGTTTTCCTTTTGATTCGGATCAGTTGGTGGTTTTGCTATGTTCTTGGGGTTCATTTTCGGAGAGTCCTTCTGGGAAACAGGTGGTGTGGAGGTGAGCTTCCGAGAAGACTGAGAAGCTTCGGATCCTTTGCGAGAAGTGGGAGGTGTTGGGGCGGTCTTTTCAGAGGTTTGAGAAACGGTGGAACCCTTGCGTGAAGTTGAAGGTGATGTGGATGGCAAATCTTGAACCGCTGAAGATATCAGACTAGAAGCTGAGCTGAAGATAGAGGTCCCAAAACCTAATACTTTTCCAGAAACAGCAGGCTGAGGCTGGGGAGATGGTGACCGAGATCGGGCACCAAAGCCAAAGCCAAAGAAACCTGACTCCTCTTTAGGAGGATCATTTTTTGTCTTGAGGGGCTGCTCATGTTGTTGTTGCTTAGGATGCACTGGTTGAGCAGCCTGTTTCGTTGCTGGAACAGTCAATGGCTGTTTTTTCTCTGCTGAACCTTGTTTGTCTATTGGTGGCCCATCTGCAGGGGGTTTCTTATCCTTTTCTGGACCTGAGGTTTCCTTCTTCTGTGCCGTTACTGATGGAGGGACTTTGTTAGCCTGTTGCTGTGTAGGAGGACCTCCTGGTGCTCGCTGCATTTGGCAGTTCAAACAGAGCCACTCTTTCATCTGTAGAACCATTTATAGTTTGTTGTTAAAGCAGATGAAATAGATGGATTTTCTGCAACCATATTTGTTAACATTTATTTTGGCAAAAGAATAAATCTGAGATGTGACTCAGTTCAAGATTATTCTACCCCCCACTGCAAATTAGGTTTATTGGCAAAATTCATAAACGTTCAGCTGTTTGCAATAAACCAATCAAACAAGACCAATTTAAATAGCTCAGCTCAACTAATATAACAAGTGCTTTCTCCACATTCAACACTAAATGCTACTTTTAATGATGACTGCAGTCTCAGAGTGATTCAACCCCTTCATCACAATCATCTTTAGTACCTAGTACAGCACCCTTTTGCAGTTACAACCTGCTGCAAACATGATGCATAGCCAGGCACCCAAATCCCACCAAAGACCTTCTATGGGGGGTCAAGTCAGGCGACTCCAGAATTGTCCAGGAAACCAAGCCTTGGTGAACTTTAAAGTGTGCTTGGGATCATTGTCCTCTTGGAAGGTCTAATGACACCCAAACTTCGGCTTCCTCAGAGAAAGCATGACGTTTTCTACACAGATTTCCTGATACTCGAATTAATTCATCTTGCCCTCCTTCCAAACACTGCAGGTTTCCAGTGCCTGAGGAAAAAAAGCAGTCCCAGAACATCACAGAGTCACTGCCATGCTTTACTGTAGGCAGGGTGTTATTTTCAGCGTATGCCTTCTTCTTCCATATCCAGACATACTGTTCATCCACAAGAAAGCTGAAGATTGGGCATCATTGGACCTTCCAACAGGACAGTTATCCCAAGCATACTTCAAAGTCCATAACTCAAAGACTTGACCTGACTGTAGAAAATCTGTGGTGGTATTCGAAGAAGGTGGGTGCAGCAGCAAACCCAAGAATGTTAAAGAACAGGAGGCCACTGCCCATGAGGAATGGTAAGAAGATGGTGTCTGGCTATGCATCATGTTTGTAGCAGGTCATAACAGTAAAAGGCTGCTGTACTAAGTACTAAAGACATCTGTAATGAAGGAATTGAGTAAGTCTGAGACTGCAGTCGTCAATTAAAGTGTGATTTTGTGTTGAACTTGGAGAAAGCACTTGTTTTATCAGTTGCATCGAGATCTTTACATTGACTGTTTTATTGCAAACAACTGAACGTTTGTACATTTTGCTAATAAAACTCATTTGCAAAACGGGCTGAAACATCTCGAGTGCCAAAGTAGTCTACTTACCTCTGTTTGATGTGGAATGGGATTGAACCCACACTGTATGCACACAATGTTTTTGCACTGAGTGCATGTGTTATAGTTGGGAGGGTCTTTCTTGATCTCCACTTTGCAGAGTGGACAGTCTTTGGGAATAACTTTAGAGGACTCCTTCACTTTCAATGGCTCTGGTTTGGATTCAGCTCCTTGACTTTGCTCTTTTTCACTTTGTTGGATCACTGGTTTTGTCTTCTCCTGTATGTCTTCTTGCTTTGGTGCAATTTGTGATGGCTTTTTCTGAGAATCTTCAGATGATGCCGATCCCTTTCGCAAAGTCAGAGGTTGTGGGGTAGTTTTGAGGGATGTTTGAGACACTGCCGAGCCTTTGCGTGAGGAAGGTGGGGTGTTTGTCTTAATGGAGCTTTGAGAGACCTGGGAACCTTTACGGGAAGTTGGTGGCGTTGTAGAAGGCTCGTCCTGAACAGCTGATGAGATCAGATTAGACGCTGAGCTGAACAAAGAGGAGCCAAAGCCTAGGACCTTTCCAGAAACAGCAGATGCAGCAGGTTGCGGAGATGGTGATCGAGATCGCGCGCTGCCGAAGCCAAAAAAGCCTGAGCTTTCTTGAGGGGGTTCAGTCTTGGCAGAAGAGGGTTGACCTTTCAGTGTCTGATTTTGAGGCTTTTCATCCTTTTGTCTAGCTAGCTGCTGCTGATTGAGTTGTTGTGTGGGAGCAGGATTCAGCTGCCTCTCTCCAGGAGATGTGCCTGATGGTTGTTTTGCTGCAGCAGTTTCCTGGCCTTTTTTGACAGTTTCATTCTTTTGACGGTCGACCATAGCAGCAGCCGTGTCCTTTCTTTGAGGAGATGATGGTGCAGAAACTTTGCTAGCCTGTGATTGCGGCTGCACAGATGATGCTCCTGATGCTTGCTGTGTCTGGCAGTTCAGGCAGAGCCACTCCTTTACCTGCAATTAAGCCCAGTTCATTAACAAGCCTGATTCCACCAAGCTGTTATATGCATTAATGTAAAAATCCCACTATATGTCCAAATGTTTGTGGACACCCCTTCTAATGAATGCATTCAGATACAAGCTGTGTGTGTGTGTGTGTGTGTGTGTGTGTGTGTGTGTGTGCATTTGCACATCTGTGTCAACAATGCTTGTCTAGTCACACAGCTTGTCTAGTCCATGTAGTGCCAATAGATGCAGATGAACATGAGCCTATGGGCATCGTGTCTAATGCTGTGGGCTAGAGGGGTATAAAGCCCCCCAGCACTGAGCTGTGGAGCAGTGGAACTGTGTTTTCTCCGATGTTCTCCAGGTGCTCCATTCAATACTTCTGGGAAGAGTCTGGGAATTGGGGATAAGGAAGGGTGCTATTGTGTACTAGTGCTATTTTTGCTGAATGCAATCAAATTCTCAAAGCAATCCTCCTCCAAAATCAAGTAGAAAGCTTCCCCTGGACAGTAGAGACAGTTAGCTTTTTAGTTCTTTTTTTAATACCCGTGATTTCTGAAATAACAATGAACGAGTAGGTGTCCCAATACATTTGTTCATATAGTGTAGCATGGTTGTGGTTTAAATGTTAATTCAATATACTCTTCTAAATATTCCAATAGAAATGTACTCAAAGTACCATACCTCTGTTTGATGTGGCATGGGGTTAAATCCACAAAGGTTGCACACAATACTCTTGCACTGAGTGCAGGTGTTGTAGTTTGGAGGGGTTTTCTTGATCTCTGTTTTGCAAAGTGGACAGGTACCAGGTAGATGCTGGGATGGTTTGTCAACTGCTGCTGGCTCTAACAGTGGTTGATTCGGCCTTGCTTGTGTCAGTGGCGCTTTGGATGACTGTGGTTCCTGGACCTTCTTTTTATCTGTTTGCTGATCAGAGGGTTTGGTCTCCTTCACTTGTGGTATTCCCTTTACATCCTGGGAAGCTGCTTCAGAACCTTTGCGAGAGGTAGCTGCTGGCATGGAGGCTGGGGTCTCAGGCTTGTGAGATGTCTGGGAAACTGATGAACCCTTACGAGAAGTCGGTGGTGTTGATTTGGATGACATCTGGGAAACCGATGAACCCTTACGAGATGTTGGTGGGGTTGTAGAAGGCTCGTCTTGAACAGCTGATGAGATCAGGTTAGATGCAGAGCTGAGAAAGGATGAGCCGAAGCCTAGAACTTTCCCAGAAACAGCAGAGACGGCAGGCTGAGGCGATGGTGATCGAGATCGAGCACCACCAAAACCAAAACCGAAGAACCCCGACTCCTCCTGGGTCTTTGATGCCTCTACCTGAGATTTCTCAGTTTCTTGCTGCCGAGGTTTGTGCGCAGGGGGTGTACCATTTGCCGCCTTAGTTTGTTGGTCTTGCAATTTCTGAACAACACCAGCTTTCTTGTCTTCTGCTTGTGTGGCCCCTACTTTAGGATCAGCTAATTTCTTTGTGGTGTCCACCAGAGGAGCCGATACTGGTTGTGATAATGGAGCAATGCCCCCCTTTCCGGGAGACAGTGACTGCCCAGAAGTTTTCTTGGGAGTCGCTGAGGCATTACCGAGAGCTCTTTGTGTCTGACAGTTCAAGCAAAGCCACTCTAGCACCTGAAAGAATAGTTAAAATAAACATAGCTTACAATGGGTAAACCAATACATGTTTGCCAGAATAATAAAACAGTATTTCATCAAAAAACCTTCTGCATAACCCAATAAAGCCAATATTTTAGAATCCAATCTAAGAAAATCAATGTCAACACATCAATGACCCCCTAATAGTGGGAATAACCACCATTGGCTTGGACAACACTAGCGAGACGTGGCATGGACTGTATTAAGTGATGGAAGGTTTTAAATATAGAGGTTAACTGCTCCACGGTGGCACGTTGATGGTTTTGTACTAATCACCGGAGTCCTCGTTTCCCTATGGCATCAATGCTCAAGGGGCACCTCTGTTACGCTGTTGGGAGTCCATTCTCGGTACACCTTCACTACGGCAGCTCTTGAACATCCCACAAATTTAGCGGCATCCAAGATGCAACCACTTGGTGCCCTATTGTCATGCCCTTTTGGACATCAGTCAAATTGCGTCCTTTGCCTATGGAAATCGTTGGGAATCTGCTACAACTGACTGGTGTGCCCGCTTATTTATACATGCAGAAAACCCTGTCATGTGGCATCTGTGACGTCCCAGGCCGAGGTTATTCCAAACCAGGAGTTAGAACAGGGATGTTCTAGAGTCACTGAAATGAAGACCCATGAGCCATTGATGCCAGAATGGAACCACAACTCCAGCGAGTGTTACAGAGCATTCAACGCACCCCTGTGAAGCAATTAACCCCTACAATGAACACCTAACATAGTCTCTCATGCCACAACATCTCGATAGTGTCATCAAAGGTGGTCATAATATTCTGTTATGACTGTATATACAGTGTAAATAAAAGAGATTGCAGTAATGGTACCTCAGTTTGATGGGGCATAGGGTTGAATCCACAAAGGTTACAAACAGTCTTTTTGCATTCAGTGCAGATGTTGTAGTTCGGAGGGTCCTTTTTAAGCTCGGTTTTGCAGAGAGGGCAATCTTTAGGGAGAGGATGAGCATCTTTATTTATTTTTGGCATGTGTGAGGAGAGTTCTGGCATCTTCGACTGAGATAAAGGTCCCTTGGCGTTCTGATCACTCAGCTGTCCTGCTGTCTTCTCTTTCTGTGCAGTTGATGATGGTTTATTCTCTGCGCCTGATGGGGCTGGTTTGGCAGCTGTTGCTGCAGACCCTTTTCGTGATGCAGGAGGTGTGCTGGTTGCATTGGCAGAGCTTTGGGACACTGAAGAACCTTTACGAGAGGTTGGTGGTGTGGTGGAAGGCTCGTCCTGAACTGCTGAAGAGATCAGATTAGAAGCTGAGCTGAACAAGGAGGAACCGAAGCCTAGAACCTTCCCAGAAACTGCAGAGACAGCAGGTTGAGGAGATGGCGATCGAGATCGCGCACCACCAAAACCGAAACCAAACAAGCTGGACTCCTCTTGAGGAGGTTGTTCCTTCTTTGATGATGGTTCAAATTTGGCAGTAGGAGGGACAATCTTTGCTGATTGCTGATCAGGGGGCTTTTGGTGGTTAGTCTGTTTTGCTCCAGTTAAACTGGGCTGTTGTTTGGGGGTATCTTCTTTCTGAGGAACTTTCTGGTTGGCAGAACTGATCTTCATACTTTGGGCTGTGGATTGCTTTTGAGTGGGGTCTACAGCAGGATCCTTCTTTTGTGTTGTGGCTTCATTGAGCTGTGGTTTGGGTTTGGTTAAAATAGGTCCTTCTGGTTCTACTCCTTTTAATGCTTGTTGTGTCTGGCAGTTTAAACAAACCCAATGTTTTCCCTGGAACAAAATCACAAGACAAACAAGACAGGACAGTTTCATTAATTCTTTTTTTGAACCATACCAACTATAGTTTATAAGCTGCAAAATAAATCGACAAATGACCGTTTGGTGGGTCAATAATGCTGGCTGGGTGAAAAGTACAGTATTCTAGAAAATGCAAGGCTTTGAAAATGTTTATAATCACCTGGACACCCAACTCAGGTCTAAGTTCTAGTCTCAAACTATAACACATTATAAATACACTGATCAGCCATAACCTTAATACTGAGTAGGCCCCCCTTGAGCCACCATACAAGGTCTGACCGATCACGGAACAGACTCCGCAAGACCTCTGAAGATGCCCTGTGGTATCTGGCACCAGGAAGTTAGGAGCAGATCATTTAAGTCCTGTAAATTGTGAGACGGGGGGCTCCATGGATCACATCAATGAGCCATGGGTGCCCAGTTCACTAGTTGTCCTATCTCGGAGCACTCTTGGGAGGTACTGACCTGTGCATACCAGGTAAACACTGCAAGACCTGCCTGAAAACCTGATGTTTTGCAGATGTTCTGACCCAGACATCAGAACTGACTGTTCACATGCTGCCTGATATGGCAGCATATACTTATATACCTGATATGTAGATCCTATCCCTTGACAGAAGCCACTATAGATGAAGATAATCAGTGTTTTTCAATAAACCTGCCAATGATATTAATGTTAAGCAGTCAGACACACTCCACCACATTCTACTGCCAGTTGAACCAGATGTTTTGGGTGTTAATAAACTAATGATGGATGAATTTCACTCAAAGGTAGCATCCAGTTGCTTTGTTCCTCTGTGTTCAGTCTCAGTGATGAATCTCATCGTTGTACATATACATACATTTATCATCTAGTCACCTCTATTTAAAATGTGTTATAAAAAGAACAGATGTTGGTTCTCAGAAGAATTCACAACAGATTCTTAGTCAAATTTCAACTTACAGAGCTAAAATCTGAGGCTGAAATCTTCACAAACAAACTCAGCACTAAGTTTCAGCCAACTTGTGTAGGTCAAAGTAAAGCTAGGCTACACTGGCTCATTAAGACCACATCCATTTTTATTGGTTTTCAGTTTGCTCAGCACTTACTTGGATGAGCTAATGAAATCCTGCATTTCACTTCATCAGTGTCATCGCTTTGGATCCAATAGCCAGTAATGACCAGGGAATGACACAGCAGTATAATTCGTTCGTATAAATCATTTTTCACTGCAAAATTATGTTGAATATCCTGCAGACTGCAGGGAGAGGACTGGAGTGCCCACCTATAGGCCTCCTATAGGCCTCACTGGTTCTGGAGCACCCCCTGCTCTGTCCATTTTAGTGCTTTCCAATTTCTTTATTTCAGGGCTGACTTACTAATAAGCTAATTCGCTTACACGGATGTGCAAATACACACACACATAGATCACCTCTAGACCCTGAGGAGAGGTATCGCCAATAGAATCAATTGAAGTAGATAACCATGAACCTATGGCACCATGCTGCCTAATGCCAGGCGTGGGCTAGAGGGGTAAGAAAGCCCCCCAGCATTGAGCTGTGGAGCAGTAAAATAACTGTGTTCTCTGAAATGATGGTGGGTGCTCTATCCAATACTTTGGGGATGAGTTGGGATGGTGAACATCCAACATCCTGACCTCACTAACCCTTTTGTCACTGAAAGCAGTCAGGCACAGTAGGACATCCCTGAACAGTACAGACAGTCACTTAAACAAAAGCAGGATAAACTCTTTTTTAAAACCCTCGATTTCATGAGAATTAGCAGGTGTCCAAATACTTTTGTCCATACAGTGTCTGTAATGTTTCTGTTTTTGAAGTTTGTTTACATGTTGCAGATTCCAGAAATTCCCTAGATGGGCAACACCTACAGGCCATACTGTAGTCAGAAGTAACTGCACTGTGAGCTACAGGATGAGAATTATGACTGAGATGAGAAATATGACTGAGATGCACTGAAATTATTTAGCTAAAAATTGCAAAAGAAAAAAAAAACATCTGCGTTTGGTGAAATAAGTAAAATGCAGAATAATTGATACAGAACAATGGCGCCATCAAAGCAGATCCAGCGTGAAGCGAGACGCTCTTTATAAATGCAGCCAACATGTCAGCTGTGGTGAGGCATTTTAAAATGTCAGAGAACGACCAAAGAACGGCTGTAAGCAGACACCGTTTTGCTGAATTGTCAGGAGGGGGTGCATCTGCTGAAAGTTACAGCACCCCCAGTTTAATTTATCACTCGTAATCAAAACACCTCGAGCAATACGCAAAGTATAGGAAAGACATGGCAGCGGCAGCAGCAGTAAAAAGGAAAAGTACCTCTTTCCAGCTGCAGCATATCCACTCCATCTATGGCTGACTCTGAAGAAGAAGGTTATGTAGGCTTAGTTCTGGGATGATTGTTCATTTGTTATGGGTTCATCTACTTATTAATGCACTTTTTTATGGTATTGGTTTACAGAGAAGATTTATGTTGCATTCCTAAAACCTTCGATTTCATGAGAATTAGCAGGTGTCCAAATACTTATGTCCATATTGTGTATGTCTTATTGGTTTACAGAGAAGATTTATGTTGCATTTTTTAGCAGTCAGCTATAGGCCTAAAATGCTATTTAAGGGGCAATTTAAAATACTTGGTTTTATTTATTCATTTTTATTTATGTATTCTTATATATGTATTTTTTTTATATAAAATAGTCATATTGTTTTTGTATTTTTATTTTGAGGCAATAATTAATAAATTAAAATATTTATTTATTAGTAATGTTGCCATTTTAGTTTTATTTCTATTGCGGGGGGGGTATAATTTTTTTTGCTAATTTATTTATTAAAACATATTATTTTTAGTTGGTATGCCTGCTGGGATGTTTCATTATGTTTTAATTGTAATTTTGTAATTATGTATTTTATGAGAAGCAAGACCAAAATAAATTTAGGTTATTTAATTTATGCAGAAATATGCAAAAGTGGCAAAAATAAGTATTAAACCTGTGTGTTTGGAACTCGGCCAAATGTTTCATTTTGTTCGGTTTCTGTTTCGGTCCCGAAATTTTCATTTCGGTGCATCCCTAAAATATGAGTGTGAATGACTTCAGGCCCTGAAGTTTGAAAGCTTACAATCTCTGAAGCAAAGCATCATCGTTCTTAAGAAGTGAATCCAGAACATTCACTAGGCCTTCAGTGATAAACCCCTAACTGATACTGGTGTTTGTGTTTTTAGCTGTTTAGAACCCGTAGCCTGAGGATTAAACTGATTTAGAGCCAAGCTTTGAACAATAACTTCCTCAGTGCGTCTCAATGTGTTTTTCAGATCTGTGCAGCAGTACACGTCCCGAGAGTACAGCATAGCCGGCGTGATACGAACTCACTGAATGTTTGTACACTCTTCACGGGGTGTTGAAGGGACAGAGAAGCGCAATGCTTCAGTTTCTGCCTCAGTTAAACAAACCTCTGAGACAGCAGGACAAGTGAAGTGTTAAACATGATTTCAAGTTTGAGTAGGTACAGGAATATTTAGAGCTTGTAAAATAATCGGACATAATCTCGTGATCCTGGCGGCTTTTCACGACTTTTATCATTGTGGGCTTAATCACAGGCCACAGATCCTATCAGAGAGTGGGCTGCACTCCACCATGCATTCACAACAGCAACAATGCATGAAAGTGACCTTCAGTTTCTACGTAACATCTCATATCCTCCCTTTATTTCCACCCACTGATGAATATTTGTACTTTTGTAATGATTTCTTACAGATTACAGAGCTTCTGTATTCTCTTGATCTTTTTAGGCTCCTCCTGCCATGTTCTCACTGACCACCAGCGTCTGCACATGTGATCAAATTGCCTTGGAGTGTCCTATGCCAAGCTGCACCCGAAGCATCTGAATTCAATTACAGCGTCAAGTGTCAGCTCTTTTGTGCTCTCCGCTCCCTAAAGTATGAAACGGCCATTTAAGGTCGGGTCCAGGCCGCTCGGCTAGCTGTAGCCTGCCAGACGATGACTCTGTAGGTGCTGGGGGCTCCCCTAGGGTGCTTCCATCTCCACGGCACATTCTGCACTAATGCCAAGCACGTGCCACTGCCCCGACTCGAATGTAAACACTCAATAAACACTAGGGATGTAACAATGCACTGAAACACTGGTAGATGTAAAATACACTATATGGACAAAAGTATTGGGACACCTGTTCATTCATTCAGGGAAGAAGGCTTTCTACTATTTGGAGGAGCACTGCTGTAAGGATTTGATTGCATTCAGTGACAAACATTAGTGTTAGGGAGGTCAAGAGGATTACCACCCTGCTGGGGGGCTTTATACCCTTCTAGCCCATACCTGGCATTAGGCATAGTGCCAAAAGGTTAATGTTTATCTGCTTCTTGTTTTATTGGCAGTATTTGTGGGGTTCTGACCACTGAAGAACAAACAGGGTGAAAGGAGGCTAACTAACAAAGTAACACAGTGATCCTCTATGGTGAGTGGAGCTGCTATAATGAGCTGAGTTTATTCCAACCCAGGGGTGGTCCTAATGTTATGATATGACTGTGATTTTGCTGTTTACCAGACAGATTTACAAATTGTAATCCTGACATGACATGACATTATTAATACTATTACATGTGGCTGAATTTCATCCAGACCCTTTCAAGCAAGATTTTCTAAAATTTGCATTTGGTAAACGATGCTGTATTAATGTTTGGAAGAGCAGCAAAGATCACTCTCTTGAATGTTTTGGGCAGGAGCTGGGTATTACAGGAAACACTCGAGCCTACTTAGTGACATCACAAGCTTTTCTCCCTTCGGGGCTCGGCTAGCTCTTTCCTCTTCTGAGAGTCTGACAGCAAAACACTCACTGGGAGCCTGGTCGGCACAACAACCTTCTCATGTTTCTATAACATTTGACCTACATAGACCTTTACATATCGTTGCTGTTAAATCAAAACCTTGTATCTCCAAAGCAGCAACTTTAGAGTAGAATAAAAAACAACTTTCTTAATTTCAAATGTTATTTTAGGTCATTTTGGAGCATTTCTATTGGTCCGTACAGCATGAAATTGTGGCACAAAGTAAAGAACAACTGCCAGAAAAGGTAAATAGGAAGATACAACATTTTCGCATGGCAGCAATGATATGTTATTCTTGATAGCGCCCCCTGACACGGCAGTAATTATTGGGAAAGAAACAGTGTTATGTGTGGTGCTTAGTTTTGAAGTAGATCTGTACCGGTGCTCTGCGATATGGTAAAATTATTATATCACAATATTTAAATTATTTGTTTATAGAATTTTTCCCCTTTTCTGCCAAATTGGACCTCCCAGTTAACCCACCCCTAGCACTAGCAATGCTCTCGACACTAGCAAGGTAAGCACATAACACATCTCTCCTAAGATGCATGCAAATTTAGCCACCACCTCTTTTCAAACTGCTGCAAATGCGGCATTGCAGGGCAGCCAACTCGTTCTGAGGAAAGCGCTTGATCCGCAGCTCCACCACACCAGCTAACAGACGCCTGTGCCAGCCAACATTGCTTTTAGGGTGATGAGAAGAGATAGCACCATCTACCTACCCGGAGAAACATGGGCAGTTGCGCTCTCTCAGACTCTGATTGCTGATGGCAAGGCAGCATGGCTCGGGATTCAAACTCGCGACCCCTGGACCATAGTGGCAGCGTATTAGACCACTGAGCCACTCGGAGCAAATATATCATAATATTTAAAGACAATTTTAATTTCATGATACGCAATACTTATTACATTATACATGTAATTGCAGACAAAAATATTATTCAAATACTCTCTATGTACTGAGTACTGTGCTTTTTATTCATCCAATTAAATCAGACTAATTACACTGTTCATAATGAAACGTGCCGTTGTTCTTTAAGCACTGATGATATCCTTAATATACCTAGAACCTATATTGTGTATCATGATAACAATATTTATCACAATATCACAAAGTATGGTCATACTGCCTACCCCTAATCTGTACTACAGAAATGACATACAATATGTTCAGAGGATCGCTAGTTCAAATCCCGGTCATGCTGCTAGCCATCGGCAGCCGGGTCCAGAGAGAGCACAATTGACCTTGCTTTCTCCAGGGTGGGTAAACGGCACTTTATTCCCACATCACTTCAATCCGATGCAATGCTGGCCGGCTCTGGCATCTGATGGCTGATACACCAGAACCGGTGACGTTGTATTTGCGGCAGTTTGGAAAAAGAGGCGCTGGCTAACTGTGCACGTGTCGGAGGAGGCATGTGTCAGTCTTCACCCACCCAGTGTCGGGAGCATTGCATGTGATAGGGGGAGAATATGTATGGGTTGGGTATTCATGAAGGATATACTCAATCCAGAACACACACACTACAGGAGTACAGGAGTAAGGTTCTGCCTGAACATGAAAGTAAAAGTCCGAAACTCAGCAGTGGGGAAAATCAGCCAGTTAGCATCATAATGTGTACAAAAAAGAAGCGTGACAAGTTTAACAATGGCGTCAACCAAGCAAAGCAAAGTACAGCCCAGTAATTATCTGTCCCCCAAAGCGCTTAGTCTATATAACTAGCAACACACTGAATTATAATGCCTTATTATCCAAGCTGAGGAACACTGGTTGGAAAGCTCCAGTGATTGTGTCAGTAGACTTATGCAAATTCTGAATTTTTTTTCAAACTCAGCTCCAACAGGAGCAAAGACAATAGTGTCAGAACACAAAACAAGCAAACTTCATTAACACTGCTTTACCAGCCCACCACAAGAAGGGCACTGTTTCAACCCATCCACTGATTTCCACTATATGTCCACTGTATGTATATAATGTTTGTGGACACCCCTTCTAATGAATGCCCTCAGCTACCTCCGTTGCACCCATTGCTGAAACAAATGTGCAAATGCACACACACACAGCTTGGCTAGTCCCTGTAGAGAAGTACTGCCAATAGAATAGGACTCTCTACAGCAGATAAACAGGGAGCAATTGGTACCATGCCTAATGCCTAATACCAGGCATGGGCTAGAGGGGTGGAGCAATGGAACTGTGTTCTCTGGAATGATGGTGATGGTGCATCATCTAAAACTTTTGGGGATGAGGTGGGGTGGTGATCATCCAACCTACTGACCTTACTTACGCTCTTGTCGCTGGTTGCAATCAATCAAATTCTCAGAGCAATGCTACTCTAAAATTTAGTAGAAAGCCTTCCCTGGACAGTCGAGACAGCTACTCCAACAAAAGACGGATGAATTATAATTTCCTTGGTTTTGGAAGAAACAATTCATGAGCAGGTGTCCCAATACTTTTGTCCATGAAGGGAACTACAATGTACACTCTTAAAAATTAAGGTTCTTCTAATGTTTTTTTGAGAGATCCCATAGAAGAACCACTTTTTCAGTACCATGTTTGTCAGTAGATGTGAAGGTTCTTCACACTAACACATGTATCCATCATAAACATGCTTATTTATGGAACCAACGTGGTTCTTCTACGACATCGCTCTAAGCAACTTTATTTTTATTAAGACTGTAATGTGTGGTTCAGCAAGGCTCATCTTTTATTTTCCTTAAATCTATCAAAACCATTCAGAAATAGGTGTCCTTTCGTATGTAAAGGTTTAAAAAATATTTGTATTTTTATTTTTTATATTATTATTATTATTATTATTATTATTATTGCAAAACACTTAAATAACTCTTATAAAAACGCTAAGAGCTGTGGCGATGTTAGCTGTGCCAAAAAAGGGTGTGTTTGACCTACAAGAGTATGTATGTAGCTTTGACAGCAACTGTCAGGTCATGACACCAGTCTGTAACGCTTGTCAGCACATTTTGTGCCAGAGGTTAATGTTATTCCGTATCCTAGACACTAGATATCACAAGCTAACTTCCCAAAAACCATCTGATATAATGTGTTTACACTGCTTTTGTTGGAGTAACTGTCTCTACTGTCCAGGGATTTGTAGATTTTGTAGAAACATTGTTGTAAAGAGATCTGATTAACTGCATTTAGCAACAAGAGCATTAGTAAGGTCAGGATGTTGCCAATAGGTTCATGTTGATCTGCTCCAGGGAGTCCTGTTCTACTAGCAGTACTTCTCTCTCTGCTAGACAGGCTGTGAGTGTGTGTGCATTTGCACATCTGTGTCAGCAATGGGGGCAACTTAAAGTAGCTAAAAGCATTCACTAGAAGGGGTGTCCACAAACATTTGGACATATAGTGTAAGAGCATAGCTGTGTATTGTAATTCTGTGGTTTAAAAAAAATGTTTTTTAACCTTGGGACAAATTTACGAATATTCACGATTTTGGTGAATGAGGTCCAATGTTCTCAAAGTTTGGGATATGCAAATTCTGAGAATTCTGAGGACAACACTCCAAACTCTCTATAATTTCACTTCTATTATGGCAACATTACATTTAGATTTACAGCACTTAGCAGAGGCTTTTCTCCAGAATGACTTACAAAAGTGCTTCGCTGTTCACTCAAGAATAACCTCAGCTAGTTTGAATAGCTAAAATTCGAAGATACGTCTTAAGCTACTAAACACAAGTCTGCATTTGAAGACAGCGAGCGTTGGACTCTACTGTTTGGACACCCAGGGGAAGCTTGTTCCACCACTTTGGTGCAGGACAGAAAAAAGCCTGGACGCTTGTCTTCTGTGGATTTTAAGGGATGGCGGGTCGAGCCGAGCTGTACTTGAAGCTGAAAGGGCTCTTGGTGCAGATCGGCTTTTGACCATTGCCATCAAGTATGGAGGGTCTGGCTGGTCCATTCCTGGCTTTGTAGGCCAGGATCAAGGTTTTGGATCTGATGCTGGCAGCAGCTACAGGAAGCCAGTGAAGAGAATGCAGCAGCATTATTCCAGACATTATGGACCAAGATGAACTGCACATTTATGACAACAGCTACAACGCCCTCTGTTTGTCTGATTGACAACATGATTCATTTGCTGGCACAGTTTGACATAAAAGCCTATTTTATGTCACGAGGATCGACGATACCAACTGTTCCGACAGGCTCGTCACGCCATCATGCAATATGACAGCTGATAATGCATTCCTACCTACAGTGCATGTCTTTATGCAGAGAACAGACAGACGGATCGGAGTATCAAGGCACATTCTGTCTCCCTAACAGCCATTTCCTACCAGTCTTCAAGATTTTAAACACAATCAAGACTCTTGCAAAGATTCTTCCCCCTGCAGTCCATAACAGGCCAGCTCCCCAACTCGATGTAGAACCGGTAATGTGAACCTACAGATACACAATGCAATCTGTCTTCTCCACTTACCTCTGACTGATGAGGCGTTGGGTTAAAACCACACTGATTGCACACAATGTTTTTACACTCGGTGCAGGAGTTGTAGTTAGGAGGATCTTTCTTGAGGTCCACCTTGCAGATCATGCAGGCTTTGGGAAGGGGTTTTGGGCTGCCTGGCTTTGCTTTTGGAGGTTGAGAGGAGGTTGGATTCTTTGCTTGGGCTACAGCTGCTTTGGTTGGCTGAATGTCTTCAGGTTTCTTTTGCTCTGGCTTCTTGTCCTCTTGTTTTTGGGTTGCAGGAGCTTTGGAAGAGTCCTTAGAAGGTTCGGACCCTTTGCGTGATGCAGGAGGCGTATTTATAGAGGTTTGGGAAACAGCTGAGCCTTTACGAGACATTGAAGGTGTTGTAGAAGGCTCGTCCTGAACGGCTGATGAGATCAGATTAGATGCTGAGCTGAGGAATGAGGAGCCAAACCCTAAAACCTTTCCAGAAACAGCAGACGCAGAAGAAGGCTGAGGAGATGGCGATCGAGACCGGGCACCACCAAAACCAAAACCAAAGAAACCAGATTGTTCCTCAGGAGGTTGGGCCTTTGGTGATGGATCAGGCTTGGCAGGGGACGGTCCACCTTTTGTTGTCTGTTGCTGAGATGGCTTTTGTTGTGACAGTGCAGTTGCAGTAGGGCTGGCTTGTTTTGCTGCAGCTGAGCTGATCTGGTCTGGTGGTTTCTGACCCTCTGTAGGTTTGCTAAGCTGGTTGGCAGGAGGAGGTAAGCCTTTATTTTGTGGAGGGTCCTTCTTTTGTGCCGGGGATGGACTTTGCTTTCCAGGGGGCTGGGATGGTGTGGGTGCTTTGCTAGATTGAGATGGTGGTTTCATCATGGGGGGTCCAGGTGGTTCTGCACCTCCAAGAGCCCTTTGCATCTGGCAGTTGAGGCAAAGCCATTCCCTAGCCTGCAAAGAAATACATAAAATTACACTTTCATTTCATACACTTACATCCTAGTCATTATTATTGAAAGAAAATGTGATTTAGACTTTGATGCAGAAAGCAAGACCTTACTGCCGCAGTTGTGAGACAATTCTAATTAGTTACACTTATTTTTATTAAAATAAGTGTCTGAATTCCATTTTCATCAGTTTTTACCTTAAATAGATTTTTGTATCAAGTCTAAAGTTTATTTTTTAACCTAACAGCATCACACTTGATTTCCTCCCCTTGTGTGCATTTATGTACCACAAACAAATAATTTATTATGGCATGCTAGATTTTCAGCAGTTTTTAAGATATTCATACTATTAGTTACTACTAACTCCAGATGTTTTGGCCTACTTGTGCATTTCAGGCTTACAGCTTCTTGATTGGATGCATGGTTTCTGTGTAGCAACAGCTATTTTTATAGATATTTTCCCTTAGAAATGAACAGGATGCAAAGGTTTTGGCACCCTTCAAATGTCATGATTATAAAAATGCACTAGTAACATCCAGCTTAGGGTTACCACAGGAACCATCTGCCAGCACCTGAACAACCACCTAAGCCATCATTGCAACTATATCGTACCATACCATAGCAACTGCCTAGCGACTACCTACCAACCACTAAGCAAAACACAGTAAAAATCACCTTGCACCACTATAGCACCCATCTAGAATCACCGGGGGGTATCACCGGGGATACCATAGCAACCACTTATCAACACCACCACAACCACCTAGGATACCACAGAAACATCTTAGCAACCACCTGGAATACCAAGCTTCTTTGAATGAGGAATAGTGATGGACAGCCAATCAGAATGGTTGCACAACTAGGCCTATGACCAGAGGCTAGTTCGAATACACGGCACTTCCCTTCCAAATGCGTTGGTTGCTCCCAGTGTTGGGAGCATAGCATACCCCCATGTTCTCCCTATCACATGCAATGCTCCCAACACTGGGTAAAGGTTAAAGACTGCCAGCCAGCCAGTGCCTCTTTTTTCCAAACTGCCACCGTTGCAACATCACTGGGCAACCAACGCACTTGGAGGGAAGTGCCGTGTATTCAATCTGGCCTGGTCATAGTCACAGCACCTTATTCCGCTGAACCACTTGAGGCCTAGTTGTGCAACCATTCTGACTGGCTGTCCATCACTATTCCTCATTCAAAGATGCTTGGTCTGAAACTTTCTTTATTACCTCAGTGTGAATGGGCAGGGCTTAACACCTATAGACTGACAGAAACATTGAACCGATCTGACCTGGCCAATGAATGTAAGGTTCGGCAGAGCAAACTCTTCTCTTCTGTGCTATATAATGCAGCCTGTCCTGCACTGAAATATCATTGGTTTCACTGAAAGCTGCTCAGAGACACCCATCTCTCTAAAGGGAATCTCCACACTGACTGCTTCTGAGGACTCAGCATTTCTGTCTCAGTAGACTCTATGAGTATTCTTTTCCATTGCCATTGATCAGAGTCAGCAATGCTGAATAAGCATTTGTAAAGACATATGAGTAGATGGTAACTTTGACTTATACCTCACTAAATACTGGACAACACTCTAGAAAACACCACAGCGTGGTTGAGCATAATTCTCAGGTTTTGTGTTATAAAAATAGTAGAAATGCATAAACACATCATTTTGGAAAGTAATCCAACATAAACACTGAAATCCATCATACCTAAAGCATACAGTCCTGTAAATTCATTTTTTACATATTTTGACAGCAAGGGTTTCCTCCTTGTACACTTCTCATGAAAAATGAGTTTGGTCTCATTTTGAGGGTAGAAGCTGTACTTTGACACCCACTGTGGCAACAGCTACCTGTAGACGACCTGTAAAATGGTATTTTAGTGTTGTTGAAGACTTCTTTACTTATCTTGTGGTCTAAACTCAGGCTGAACTTGCTAGGATGGCCTGACCTGGTCAGTTGTTTTATTTGTAAATGATTTAGTGGACAGTGGAACGGCTGATTTCTAATCTGAGATCTTTTTAAACCTCTTTCCGAAGGCCTCAGAGAGCTCCTTGGATCTGGGCATCTTCAACCATCACCTCAACAATCAAGAGCAGACCAGACTAAATGTCTGAGGTTTAAATCAGACAGACTCCTCCAGAATCCTCTCTAACCATGTTCTGCACCTGGTTCTATTTTTACACATTTGAAGTAGTAATAAAGTCGGAATAATGAGTTTTCTAACTTTCTCTTAATTTTATTTTATAACCGATGTTTAAAGACATTTCTTCAGTTGGGTGTGTTTAGATAGATTCTCTCAGTATGGATCACATGTAGATCAAACATCCAGATGTTTAAATATATAATAAGGTTTTCATGGGCTGTCTTATTTTTTTCACATGACTATATCTTACATATTACTTTAATAACGGCTGAATGGCTACAAGTCTACAATCATTTGTTCAGGCTCTTCTTTACTAAAGTAAAGTGACTTAAGTACATGTGCCATTCTATTGTTCCATGCAGCTGTGGCACGATTTTACAGGGACTCAAACCAGTTAACAACACAAGTTAAGGTAATATCCTTCTCACTGGCTGTGTACAAACAGTTTGCATCCCTGTTTGGACGCTGTCGTGAGTAAGACAAGATTGAATCACAATTCCAGGCCTCTGCAGACCTTTACGGTATGCCTGCATGTGTTCCATTAATGGCTGAGAGCATTAATACACTAATGCAGAAAGAGAAATGGCAGCGGTTGATTAATGAGTGAAAGACAGGCATTACTTACAGCTGCATCTGGAGGGCTGAAGCCGCACATGCTGCAGACCACTGATTTACACTGTGTGCAGGTGTTATGGTTGGGTGGTTCCTTGGATTTCAAATTGAGTTCTGTGTTTTTGCAGATCGGGCAGAGTGACTTTCCCCCTACTTTAGCAGCTGTTTCTGCTTGATGGGCTCCAGGTCCTTGCGGTCCACCCCTGCCCACTCCCTGCTGTGGAGGCCCTCCCCTGCCTGCTCCTTGTTGCTGAGGACCTCCCCTGCCTGCTCCTTGTTGCTGAGGACCTCCCCTGCCTGCTCCTTGTTGCTGAGGACCTCCCCTACCAGCTCCTTGTTGCTGAGGACCTCCCCTACCAGCTCCTTGTTGCTGAGGACCTCCCCTACCAGCTCCTTGTTGCTGAGGACCTCCCCTACCAGCTCCTTGTTGCTGAAGGCCGCCCCTACCAGCGCCTGGCTGCTGGGGTCCACCTCTGCCCATCCCTTGCTGCTGAGGACCACCCAAACCTCCTCCTGGTGGCTGCTGCCTGCTTTGCTTGGGAGCTCCTTGTGAGACAGGCTGTCCGTTCCCCTGTTGCTCACCAGCTTTCTGCTTCAGGAGACCCTGCTGCTGCTGCGGCTGCTGCTGTTTGTCCTGTCCAGCCTCGCTCTCATCCCCAAACAGACTAAGCTTGTTTACTGCAGAAGACATGGCACTCAGTGGGTTCCCCCCACTCAAGAAGTTGGAGGAGAACATGATGTCTGAAGGGTGTGTGGTTCAAAGGACTGGTTAAAAGGAGGGGAGGGTTGGGGTCGTAATGGGGGGCCTCACTGCTGGGGCGGCCCTAACTGCCAGAAGGGGTGCAGTGAGGGCATCAAGGTAGTGCTGCTCCAGTTTCCTTGGAGTCCAATGGAGGGTTTCTTCTCCAGTTTTATGTGTCCCTCACCTCTGCCGCCACATTCCCTTAGAGAAGAGATAAAGGGAAGGGAGAGAGAGAGGGGGACTTGTTAACATCTTATTCAATCACCACTCGTTTCCCCCAAAGGCTGATCATTTCAAAGTGAATGGAAGAGACACTGACGACTCTAAAGGCGCTTAATACTGTGATCACGTTTATGGTGATTGCGGTTCCTGCCCTTATACATAATCAAAAGCCTAAAAATAACTTTCCATTATGAACATCAGAGAGGTGGAAATGAGAGCACAACAAAGTTAAAGGACAGCACTAATTGTAATTTGCCATTAAAAAGTCGACCCGGTCCCTCGTAACAGAGTCAATGCATATCTGTACATATCTCTGCAATATGTCCACATATATGTGGACACCCCTTCTAATAAATACATTCCCCTTTTATAAGTTTCACCCATTGCTGACACAGATGTGCAAATGCACACACACACACACACACACACAAAGCTTGTCTAGCCCCTCTATAAAAACACTGCCAAAAGAATAGGACACACAGGAACCTACATGAACCTAATGGCCCCCAGCATTGCACTATGGAGCAGTGGAATGATGGTGGTACTCCATCCAGTACATTTGGAAGGAGTTGGGGAGTTGAGGATGATGGGGATGAAGTAGGGTGGTGATCATCTATCATCCTGACCTCAGTATTGCTCTTGTCGACACACACACACACACACACACACACACACACACAGCTTGTCTAGTCCCTGTAGAGAAATACTGCCTAAAGGACTCTGTGGAGTAGATAAACACAAGCCTATTGGCACCATACCTACTGCCAGGCATGGGCTAGAGGGGTAAGACGTCCCCACCATTGAGATGCACCACATAAGCAGTGCTGAATGGTGTAACACTTGGTACACTCTATGGACAAAAGTATTGGGACATCTGCTTATTCATTATTTCTTCAGAAATTGAGGGAATTAAAAATAGCTGATCCTGCTTTTGTTGGAGTAACTGTCTCAAGGAAAGGGCTTTCTACTAGATAGTGGAACATTGTTGTGAAGATTTGATTGCATTTCTCTCCGACTTCCCAACTTATCTCAAAAGTAATGAATGGAGCACCATCCATCACTCCAAAGAACACAGTAGTTCCACTGCTCCACAGCTTAGTGCTGGGGGCTTTATAAGCTCTAGCCCACGTCTAGCATTAGGCATGGTCCAGGGCTGTACTTGTCTACAGTGACTAGACAAGCTGTGTTTGTGCATTTGTCAGAAATTGGTGCAACTTAAAGTAGCTAAATGCATTCATTAGAAGGGGTGTCCACAAACATTTCTAAACATTAACAACTGGAGTAACTGTCTCTACCGTCCAGGGAAAAGGCTATCTATTAGACAGTGGAGCATTGCTGTGAAGATGTGATTGCATTCCTCTCCAACTTCCCAACTCATCTCAGAAGTAATGTATGGAGCACCATCCATCACTCCAAAGAGCACAGTAGTTCCACAGCTCCACAGCTCAATGCTGAGGGGCTTTATACTCATCTAGCTCATGCCTGGCATTAGGCATTGCCAAGGGCAGTACTAAACAAGCTGTGTTTGTGCATTTGTCAGAAAGTAGCTAAATGCATTCATTAGAAGGGGTGTCCACAAACATTTGGACAAAATAAAAATGTTTCTAGTGTTCTTCTCATCATCAGATGTTCACACAGCTGTGGAACATTTGTTTTTTTTTAGATATGAACATGGAGGTACATGTGTTTTGTGGCAGCAATGACCGTAATTGGGCATTAAATATGTTATGTTTTTCCTGATTAATTAAATTTAGCTAATATTTTGTGTACAATATTCCATTTAGATGATGTGAAAGGTTATGATGTGAAATTCAACACTATACAATACTGTTTGACAACTGGACGCATGTGAGAGCGATGCCACTAGTAGAACAGAACAGTCATATTTAGAGATGATGATAACGACTATTGAATAATTAAAATTAAAGGAAGAGAATCTCCCAAACACACAAACATGACAGGCACTGTATACCCAGCGTCCAATAGGCATTCTCGCTTGGGCTAGCACTGCATGTGCGAGGAGAACGACTGCCTCTCCATTTAATACACTGAGGGCTTTCGACGTTTTCCTTCAGCACCTTGGACAGCGCTCCCCATCCAGAGCCATTGATCGCGTCTCGGCGTCCCTCTCGCCAGAAACCTATTCAGATGTCTTCCTTTCAGCGTGAAATACAACACGAGCTGGCGTGCACCGAATGCACAGTCATTCACAGTCCTAACTCTGTGCAGACATGATGATGAAGATGATGATGATGATGATGAAGAAGATGGTGATGAAGAAAACGTCTACAAATGACATTTAGCCCATTTCACACCTCGCGTCCACACGCTCTGCGTAACGCACAGCCCTACAGGGTTACACGGCTTCTTTCACGCGTGCTGCCATAATGATCCTCAAGGCATTTGATAGCCTACAGCCTCACAAGCATAGACACTGGTCCTTATTATATTTGCACGAGCCCTGTGCACCAAAAATGGCTCATACAGTCGATGTGAAACACTATGTGGCTGCCTTCCTTTGCCACATCCGGGTAGGAAACCCTCCACAGATGCATGTGCCCAAGACTAATTAGGATGCTTCACACAGAACGAGGCAAATACGAGCCAAACTCACGAAGTCTAAAGTCTTTCTTGGCTGCTGTCATCTTCACCCAACCCTACCAGCGAGGTGTTAATGCTCTACAACTGAACTTAGCTTAGATCTCCACAGCCTGCTTACAGGAGGGCATATCAACTTAGTATTGAACATACTGGAGGCTATGGAGATACTACAGAGGCACCTGCCATGGAAGCCTACTACTATTAATATGGATGGGGTTCCTCAGGGACTGGGGAGGTGGAAATATGGCTTACGCTATCACCGTGCCGCTGAGATTTGGGTGAGGGTGAGGGTTCTCTCTGGGTTCCCTCACCCTGGTGGTTGTGCCTTTTTGCCCTTGACCATTTCAAAGCGAATAACTGAGGCTGAGGCTCAACCTATTTCCCAGCTGTCTCCCTCAACAACCGCAAGCTAACCGAGATAGGCAGCATCCTATACAGACAAACAGCCGACCACCAACCCCCCCCCCCCCCCCTCCATCACCCCCCCAAAAAAAACAACAACAGAAAACACCATCATTTCCCAGAAGATGCCAAAAACAACCACTGATGCCAATCCCAGAGCAGAGCAAGCACAGCAGCCGCTTACCTCATGGTTAGTTATTTGCCCATTTTACGCGGTTACGCTCTGCTGTTGGCTGCTCCGAGGTCCGTAGTGGATGTGGAGGTTACGGAGAGAACCGTGCTGTTTCCTTCCACACCTGTTTTCAGACAAGCCCCGCCCTGCTGAGCCGGCGTTGGCTAGTAGTAGCCGGCCTCCTCGCCTCCTCCGCTGGGATTGGACCGTGATGCCTACTCGCTAGCGGCTGTGAGAGTGACTCCTCAGCCAATCAGAGAAGAGCAGGGCGGGGGTTGCCTGAAAACGCGTGGGAAATTGAATACAACGCCAGGGAACGTGCAGCGTCTCGGGTTCTCCCACTACTGCGCATGCGCAGAGCCGTGACAGGTGATCAGCACATCACCTCAGGAAAACTGTTAAAGTTAAAGGGACTGAACGAGTCGTCGAACCTTAATTTACAATGTCCAAATATTTATGGACACCCCTTCTAATGAATGCATTCAGCTATTTTAAGTTAAAGCCATTGCTGGCACAGATGTGCAATTGGACAGACACACACACAGCTTGTCTAGCTGCCAATAGAATAGGACTATCTGGAGCAGATAAGCATGAACCTGTTGGCACCATGCTGTGTAATGCCAGGCGTGGGCTATAGAGGGGTATAAGCCCCCCTCCCCTCCAGCATTGAGCTGTGGAGCAGTGGAAGAACTGTGTTCTCTGGAATGATGGTGATGGTGCTCTTTCCAGTACATCTGGGATGAGGTGGGGTGGTGATCTTTCAGTGTCCTGACCTCACTAACGCTCTCGTCGCCATTAAATGCCATTAAATCCTCACAGCAATGACCTTCCAAAATCTAGCAGAAAGCTACTGGACAGTAGAGACCAGATAAACTATTTTTAATACCCTTAGAAGAAACAATGAAGCAAAGAGCAGGTGTCCAGATACTTTTGTCCATATAGTGTATTATGTGATTGATTCATTCATTCGTTAATTGATGTGTTTTGTCTCTCAAGGTCAGATAAGAAGCCTCAAACTCCAGATGCACCAATTCACCTTCAGGATTATAGTGCACTTTATAGTGGACATTAATGACCCATGGCCAAGCATCTTCTCTCCTTCTCTCACACACGTACTATCAGAAGACAGCGGCAGTCATTTTATTTTCCTAGCAGAGCGAGACATGCATCTTCAGGGCTGAAGGATAGGTCTTGCCTGGGATCATTCAGATTGGTTCCTGAGAGAAATTTAATGACCGGCCTTCTTCTTCTAATGGCCAATCCATAAAATAGCCACAACTACACTGGACCTTCTAGCATTAACTGAGCCAACACTGTACAGCATGCTTCCTCCACTTATGAAGAATCTATAGTATTAATGCATTCAACTACTTTAAGTTGCACCCATGTGCAAATGCACACACACAGCTTGTCTAGTCCCTGTAGAGAAGTACTTCCAAAAGAATAGGATTCTCTGGAGCAGATAAACAACATGAACCTATTGGCACCATGCTGCCTAATGCCAGGTGTGGGCTAGAGGGGTATTAAGCCCCCCAGCATTGAGCTGTGGAGCAGTGGAAGAACTGTGTTCTCTGGAATGATGGTCGGTGCTCCATCCAATATTTTTGGAATGAGTTGGGGTGGTGATCTTTCAATATCCTGACCTCAATAACACTCTTATCGCTGAATGCTCAGCACTGAATCTGAGCTTTAGCTCTTTAATGGTTCTCATTTAAGAGCCATCGACTCTGAACAACCGGGTTAGGTTCAATGTGGTGCTTTCTGATTATCCAAGCTCAGAAAGATCTGATACTGCAATCAGCTGCAACGCCTTTCCAATGAAATGAGCAAACCTGACTGCAATCTTCAGTCATTTTCATTTCTCCATCCTGAGTGGCAACATATCTTCTGAGTGGTGTGATAATCTGTCATATATGAAAAGGACCCTGAATGCTCTCGCCTTTTATCTTTCATCCGTTTGATCAAAGTCCATGAAAGGGCATGGAAAGGCTAGGATCAAACACCTCCTAGGGACACATTCATGTTCCTTTGTCCTCTGGGAGGGTGTCTGAGATCGTCTTCAGTGTTGCTCTCCAGCTCCCAGTGGATGGCTGGTGGATGCATGCGATCTGAAAAGCAGAATGAATTGCGAAGAGCATGGCTTGTGGCTCTTGGCTGTCGGCTCGCGGCCCAGATGAGTTTTTCTCCTAAAAGGCCCATTAGATCAAAGCAAACATTCAGAGATGTCTGAGACTGGGCCTGTCACCCCGCAATGCGAAAACAAGAACAGTCCAAACAGTCTGGCAAGTAAGCTTCAGTCTGCATAAGTGGTATCCCTCTGGGGGCACAAATCAGACCATTACTGTATTCCTTTCCAGCACTCATTCAGTCTTGCCAAATTGAAAGAAGCTTTTTGTACCGCTTTACTGGGTTGACTGCAGAGCTGTTGTGTATTGGGGTACACCACCGTACAAAAGTTTGGAGGCACTGTTTTTTAATTCTATTAAAACCAATGTGGCTGCAGAGAAACATATTAACGGATTATTATGTTTACAGACCTCAAACAATCAACTGAACTCAATGAATAATCCAATAAAAACTCAAGAATGAACCTCATTCATCCCCAACTCCCCACCTCATCGCAAAAGTAAAGGGTGGAGCATCAACCACCACTCCAGAGAACACAGTTCTCCCACTCACACTTCCACTGCTGGAGGTGGGGGACATGGGGGGTGCCCATACCTGGCATTAGACAGCATAGTGCCAATAATCTCATGTTTATCTGCTCCAGAGAGTCCTTTTCTATTGACATTACTTCTCTATAGGGACTAGGCTGGAGTGTTACTTACTTAAAGTAGCTGAAGGCATTCATTAGAAGGAGTGTCCACAAACATTTGGACATTTAGTATTTAGTATATTGAATATTAATACAAAAGTGCAGACCCCATCACTGCGAGATCACAGGTTCAGTCCCCTGCAATGCCACAAGCATTTGTGACCTGGAGTTAAACGGAGCACAATTGGCCTCATTCTGTATAGGTGGGCAGCCCTCCCTCTCCCCCCATCACTCAGTGCAATGCTGGTTAACGCATGTATATGTTTACCCCTCCAAAAAATCTAGTAGAAAGCCTTCTTCCCTGGACAGTAGAGACAGTTACCCACCCCCCCCCCCAACAAAAGCAGGAGACACTCTTTTTTTAAGATATCAAGGATACCCTTGATTTCAGAAGAAACAACGTATGAGCAGGTGTCCCAATACTTTTGTCCATTTCGTATATTTTAAAAAGGGCCTTTCTTTTTTGGCTGAAGTTTAAAATAGACACAGCTCCAGAAAGGCCATTTGGACGTGACTTGGCCAGAAGACATCTCATGACGTGGTATATGCCATCACTTACATAAGCTGTGAGAGAGTGCTCTATCCTCTCAGATTATCGTACCACTGGGAAAATCCTACAGTTGCTTGTGTGTACGCATACACACTCTCATATAGCTAAGCTCAGATTCTGTTCTCAGTGTAATGGCAAAACAGCAGCCGTGCTCAGGGCATCTTCTGAATGTGAACAGGGAGGCGGCTCTCTCCCGTAACACGGGGAGTGAGCAGGGACGCTAAAAGCCATTAAAAGCCAGAGCGAGAGCAGGAGAGGGAGAGACGTGATTTTGCGACACTGCCCGTGAACCGTGAGAGAGTTAAAATGTGAGCAGTGAGTGTGAGTGTGTGTGTGAGTGTTTGTGGGGGCTGTGAGTCGTGCAGGATGTGAAGCCCCCACACACCCTACTCCTACTTGGCATGTGTGTCATGTGCTGGGGGAGGCTGTGGGCGATGATGGTCATTTGTTGCGTCACGCGTGGGGTTGTGTGAACAGCAGGAAGCTGGAATCACTCTCGCTCTGCCTGTGTGTGTGTGTGTGTGTTTGTTTTTCTGTGTTATCGGAACACACACACATACACACACGTCCTGAACAGAGAGTAGCAGGGCTAATCTATAATGACAGGAGCAATAACACTGAAATTTAAAGGCTTTTGCTGATGGGTGAACACCTGTATACAGCTCAGGAGCTCAGGAGCAACATAGTGGTCCTTATATATCCAGTATAAATACACTGTGTCCTGTGGAGCACTTATTTTCACTATGACATATGTATTGACAAAAGTATTGGGACACATGCATTGTTTCTTCTGAAGGAGAAGGCTATTAAAATTTTTAATATTTCTCCTGCTTTTGTTGGAGTAACTGTCTCTACTGTCCAGGGAAGAAGACTTTCTGCTAGATTTTGGAGGATGGAGCATTGCAGTGAGAGTTTTAGTGAGGTCAGGATGTTGAATGATTACCACCCCACCTCATTAATCCCCAACTCCACCATACTTTCAGAAAACACAGTTCCACAGCTCAATGATGGGGGCCCTTGTACCTCTCTAGCCCATACCAGTCCTATTCTATTAGCAATACCTCTCTACAGAGACTAGATAAGCTGTGAGCATGTGTGTGTGTGTGTGTGTGTGTGTGTGTGTATGTGTGCATCTGTACACCTATGTCAGCAATGAAAGTGACTTAAAGTAGCTGAATGCATTCATTAGAAGGGGTGTCCACAAACTTTTGGACATGACCCTCATGACCTTTACACACATACAGAGGTCACTATAAACAGTATATTGAGTGTAACATTGCTAAATCTCATAGTCAGGACTGCTGCTGTGTCCATTTTCTTTAGACTCGGAATCAGCCTTGGCGTTTAACCTCATAACCTTCACTGACCTGTCCACATGTCCAGTCCTCTCTTCTATATTTAATAATATTTTAAAATGTAACATTTTATATAATAATAATAATAATAATAATAATAATAATTCATATTGTCCGTTTCTGGTGAATCTCAGTAGCTGGGGCGGATTGTCCCAGTATGGTCAGTTTCCAGAATGGACTCGGCTTGGCTCATTTACACCAGTCTCTGAAGCATTTGCACTTAGTAGAGTTCAAGAGAAGAGGAGGAGTGGAGGCAGCGAGGCCTACACAAGCAGTGACTTGTCTTCTTGAGTCACTGGGCTACATTCTGGACTGAGATTACACACACTCTGAACCCAGCGCTCCACCGCTATTTCAGCCTAGTACAAGTACGGCATTTTATATGTTGTCACTGTCACACAGAAACCTCGTACCTCCAAAATTAAAGTTAATTAAATATTTTGGAGCTTTTCTATCGGTCCGTTCGTCAGAAAACATCACCATGAGTGAATAACAACTGCCTGATTCACATTTAGTCAAAAATTGAAAAGTGGAGATCAAAGGATTTGCATGATGATTTAGTTGGAGATGCCTGAGTAATGGAGGAAGTCGAGCATGTGCACCACCCCCACTTATAGTAGAGGTGGGGCAAACATAAGCTTTCATTCACTTTCATTAAATAAATAGTATGAAAAGCAGAAATGACGCTCCTGTATGTGATTTTAATGTTGATTCAATGGCAATTTTCACTGGAGATAGTCTACCAGTGTAAATAATTGTGTGAGCATAAGTTATCTCATGATTTTGAGAAATTGTCTAAAATATTTTTGCTAAAATCATGATTTGTTTGTAGAGATTTTTATAAAAATAATAGATTATATCTCATGATTTTGACAAGTTGTATAAAAAGGACTTTTATTTTGCTAAAATAATGTTTTTATTTTAGGTTTCTATTAAAATAAAATATAACATTTCATGATTTTGACAAATTGTATAAAAAGGACTTTTTTTTTGCTAAAATCATGTTTTTTTTCAAAGAATTTGTTGAAATAAAAACATATTTTTAACATTTCTATTTATGTTGTCAAAATAATGACTTTGGAGGCTTTAATCTATTCTCCATTCTGATTAAATAGAGGTGTGTGTATAGATCAATGTGTATATGTGTGTGTATGCGGGGTGTACTATACGAGCAGGTCTGTCTGTGGGGCAGATGTACAGTGTGTACTGTGTACTGTGTGTATAGTGTTTGTTGTAGTGGGGGTATCTGAAAAGAAGAACTGCAGTGCACTACACCTGCACTTGCTCTGCTTTCCAGAGATAATAAAGCTAGCTGTAGGGGATGTAAGGCCATGTCTGCACTCCTGTCTGAAAGCTCTGCCGCTCCACTGGCCCTGACACACTGTTTCATCAAGCATGCATAAACCTTGAGACATTTGTCATCTACTCTCTACGGTCACCAAGTCTCTCTCATCCTTCTCCTCTTGCTCAAATATTCACACACACACACACACACACACACACTTAGGATATATATGGAGTAAAAAGTATTGGGACACCTGTAGATTACACCAACAGGAGTTTCTATGACACCCCATTCTAAAACCATAGTCATTAATATGGAGCTGGTCCCTCAGGGTCAGCACTCGGCCCTGACCCCGCTCTGTAACTTTACGTGGTCTGACAGACACTCCATGGCTGAGCTGCTCTTTGTGAGCTGTTCCTCCTAAACTCTTCCACTGTTCAATAATAACACCACTCACAGCTGATGGAGGAAGATCTAGGAGGGAAGGTCTAAATTTCACTGGCTGACTTGTTGTTGGTGGTGCAGCGGTGTCTCCTATTACATACAGAACCACGCTGGAGTTCAGTGAGCTCTTCAGAACCTCCCATTCTTTCATTAATGTGTATAAGAAAGACAGACTGCATGGCTAGGGGCTTGATTTTATACACCTGTGGCAATAAAACACCTGCATCCAATGATTAGGAGGTGTGTCCCAATACTTTTGTCCATATAGTTTTGGAATGGATGCTGTATACTAGGGCTGCACAATACATATACATATTCTAATGATGGCTTGACTTTGGCCTTCATTTGTCTGATATTACAGACATGCCCAATACGCAATTGATGCTCTTTCCAATCACAGAATGGGTTGTTATGTTCTGGAGGCGGCCTGAGCAATCACTGAGGTCCTCCGAAAGGGTTGGATGAGACAAGCAAGGGTCATTTTGGTCTAGAATTGAGGTTAGGCCAATCATAATCAGGGTATACAGTGGTCTAACAGCAGAACCTTAGGCCAGTTGAAGCACCTTTATATTTAAGGGTATAGAACAGGATACTGCTGTAATTCCTCATCCAAACAACAAAACCTATTTGTCAATTGATGGAGAATCAGAATCAGAAGAATCAGAATCAGAATTACAATCAGAATCAGAATCAGAATCAGATTTATTGGCCAAGTATGACCACACTGTTAGTGTCTCTCTAGTATGAACAATATACAGCTACTCTACATAAGTAATAGCTCCATTTGGGAAATTTTAATGTCTGATCAGGTCTGATTTCTGTAAATATGGCAACACTGACTGTAAAAACATACAAATTTATCAGACTTTTCTCAGCATTGTTCAGTACTGTACACCCTGTACACTCTCATTCAGACACGTTCATGTTCCAAGGCACAGAGACGAAAACAGATGGACTAGCTTGCACACAAACACACGCACACATTCACACACACACACACACACACACACACACACACACACACACACACACACACACACTGTATTCCCAGCCAGTACTCACACACCCAAAATATTTATGAATCCCAGTGTGTTCCTAAATTTGCCTTGTGATAGTCCGATTTCACACTCTGTACAAGAGCTTATACCTCTAATAGCATGTGCACAAACACACATACACTCTGCCTAAGAGGGTAGAGTACATCAGAGGGTCAGGTTGTAATCCATCCAGTAACGTGATCACACTCTGTTTGCCAGTTTCATTAAATTTAAATACCTGCCCAGCAGAGGTAAAAAAAACTGGACACGCCGTCCATCTAGAAAGAATCAACGGTTCAGCGGTTAAAAAGACAGAAATAAATAGACGAGTGGTACACACACACACACACACACACAGACACACACACATATACACACACATACACACACAAAAAAAACACAAACACATACTTACATATTCAAATATTTATACACACACACACACACACACACACACACACTATATGTCCAAATGTTTGTGGACACTTCTTCTACAGAATGCCTTATTTAGCTACTTTAAGTTTTAGCCATTGCTGACACAGATGTGCAAATGCACACACACACACACATACACACACAGCTTGTTTAGCCCCTGTAGAGAAGTATTGCCAATACAATAGGACTCTCTAGAGCAGATAAGCATGAACCTATTGGTATCGTGCCTAATACCAGGCATGGGCTAGAGGGGTATACAGCCACCCAACACTGAGCTGTGGAGTAGTGAACCTATGATCTCTGGAATGAAGGTGATGGTGCTCCATCCAATACTTTTGGGATGAGTTGTGGAGTTGGGGATGAGGTGGGGTGGTAATCATCCAACATCCTGACCTAACTAATACAATCAAATCCTCACAGCAATGCTCCTATTTTATTAAGAATTGAATAATACCCATAATATCAGAGGAAATAATGATTGACTAGGTGTCCCAATACTTACACATATGTGTATAGATATACACTGTCCATATATATATATATATAGTTATATAAACTAAAGCTCACTTACCTTTATCAAGTCCCCAGAGAGCCAGAGAGCAAAAGGGTGAACCACCTTAAACCATCAAGCTGCAGTTTGTTAGGGTGTCTGCTAAGCTGTTAAATCCGCATCTCCATCGGTGTGGATTTGTCCTCTTCGGCCATGTTCACAGGCTGCTACTGCACTGCCACCACCACTAACGATAATTTTCCCCACCACTGACCACTGCTAACTGCCAGCCTAAAAATACTCTTAAAGAGACAGCATCTCGCCCTCCCCCTCCCCCTCCCTCTCTCTCTTCTTTTTCACTCTTGCCCTCCAGCTGACGAGGGACCGCCCCCTAATCTCCTCCTGCCCACACAGACCAATCAGAGGCAGTCGGGGGAATCTGTAGTGATGTGTAGTAAGCAGAGCGTGCGCGCGAGAGAGACAGGGGAAGAGAGAGAGGCAGGCAGCTGTGAATGAGAGATAGAGAGAGATGGATAGAAGAGAAACAGCAGGAGATTATAGGCTTAAGAGCTGCAGCACTTTATGATGGTCGTGACGTGGGAGGGTTATTACTATTACTACTGTACTGTCTCTTACTGCACACATCACAAAGACTAGGCCTAGCATCACTAGTGATCACCTAGATCACTAGGCCTAGCCCAGGATTCAGCAGCGTCTGTATCTGATATCTGATATCCCTCTTCTACACTGTGAACTGTTATGAAATGCTGCTTATGGCTGTCCATCAATGTCATTGGGGCTCATAACAGTAGCTAAGGTCAACGTCAGACTCCATCTCAAATACAGTGACCTTCAGCTTTCCATTGGGCAGTGAGAGGAATATAATAATAAGAAAAAAAAATTGAAGGATAGACGGAACCTATTTGTGGATATTTGTGGAATTTTAGGCCGAAGCCAGTATGTGATATTAAAACTGATACTTAAACATTTATAAAATGTAGAAATTGGGAAATTGGACCATCATACACGATTATTTTCTCTGGTTTTACTATTTATAGGCAGTGTGTTTAAGGAAAATTAACATTTGCGATGTATTTCATAAATCATGGACAACATTTCCCCTAAATTCCTGCTCAAAAACAACTGCTCAAATAATGTAAATAAATGATTATAATAATAATTATAATGCAAAAATGTTATTGTTCAAATTTAAACAACACAGTACTAATATTTGAACTTCCAGAGCATTCAATCACAGCCTTAATTAAATATATATATATATCTTGGCAGGCTCTCCATTAGTCTTTCACATTTCTTGGAATATGCTTGGAATAAAACGGCTGCGGACACATAGAGATATACACTATATATATATAGTGTATATCTCTATGTGTCCGCAGACGTTTTATTCCAAGCATATTCCAAGCAATGTGAAAGACTAATGGAGAGCCTGCCAAGATATATATATATATATATATATATATATATATATATATATATATAGAGAGAGAGAGAGAGAGAGATAGCCTTTTGTAATGGTATGCATACAGCCACCCCTGAATGACATTCTTTACACATGCATTTCTGGATAAGCTGACACTGCCATTGGTACTTAGGCATCTCAGCAGTAAATGTGTCCCATTACTTCCTGCCAGTACAGGGGATCAAGGCAACCTTCTGCACTTATATGTAAATGTATTTGTATATGTATGTATGTGTGTGTGTGTGTGTGTGTGTGTGTGTGTGTGTGTAATTTTATATGCTGAAAAAATTATGAAATGCAAAATGTTAATTTGTATGATCCTGTTGCCCAAAGTCACGATTTTTGTGTTTTGCTGTATAAAATATAAGCTAATCAGGCTCAGCTGTTTAAGTGTTAACCCTTTAATTTAAGCAGTATAATGCAAGAACTGGCATATCTTGCTTCTGAGCTACCCCTACAGTAAGAAATAATAATTTGTGCTTCAAGCCACACCTGAAGGACACTCTTTAAACATGCATTTCTGGACAAGCTGAAAGATTTTCTAGATGTAGAGCCAGCATTGGCAGTTAGGCACCTCAGCTGTGAATGTGAAAGGAAATTGAAAGCATGGTTCCCCACCCCCCATCTGATACTTCCTGCCAGTACAGAAGATCACGTTTTAACCTGCTGCACATTGTGTGAACATGTACTGATTAATAAAACAGGTTCAAAATTTAACTCAAGACAAATCTGAAGCCAGGAAGACCCACAGAAACTGCAGAAACTGAAGGCGGCTGCAGTAAAGGCCTGGCAGAACATCTCAAGGGAGGAAACTAGAATTAATTTCTATGGCTTCCAGGCTTGGATTTGCATCCAAGTATTAAAAACACTCCTTATACATTTTTCATATTCATTTGTCCAATTACTGTCGAGCCTGTATGAGTGAAAGACCTAT
The DNA here is from genome assembly GCF_030463535.1 of Salminus brasiliensis. Classification (NCBI taxonomy): domain Eukaryota; kingdom Metazoa; phylum Chordata; class Actinopteri; order Characiformes; family Bryconidae; genus Salminus; species Salminus brasiliensis. Next base: position 4,881,148 of record NC_132890.1, read on the forward strand.
GTACTTCAATCGCATCTTAATGACCTCACTTCAGATCCATTAAGGTGGTGTACAAAGGGCAAAACTATACAGCTTGTGTCACTGTCCAAATACTTATGAACAGGACTGCATTTACACAAAATATTTTTTTACTCAGGAGTAAACAATGAACATTTGATACATCTGTAGCTTCTATCCATCTTTCCACTGAGGTATGAATATCACGCTGTCATACAGCCTGCTTTCCCTCCTGACGCAGACTGTCCTTGAGGGAGTAATGCAATAGTGAAGTCTAGACACCGAGCGGTTTATAATTGAAGAGGTGTAAAACAAGATGAACCTGAGATTACTTCAGGAGTCTTGTGCTTGACTATCAATGTTTCTGGAAAGCTATAATCAGGGCCCTCGAATGCCCATTTAAATTCTGATACTGATACTGGTTTTGTGGAAAACCAGTGAACCTTTAATAGAAGCTAAATCTAAATTGCTCTTTTTTATTAAAGCCCCAGTCTGTAACATGCTGTCACACGCAATAGAAAGAGAGCCGTTGAATGAGAGGCCTATATGAAGGTCTATCTGGCACTGGTATTTTGGGTGCAGACTTTGAATGAGTCACTCTGTAAATGTTCTCACTGTGTAAAGCCCACACTTTTCACGACGCCATTATTTTTAGGCAGAGATGAGCGAACCATGACCAATCAATTTTGAAATCCATAATTAAAGTTGTTGCTGCTTGTTCATAATGGCATTTAGCCGCTCGGGCTGGTAAGGCAAAAAAAAAAAAGGGTGGAGGAAATGAAACGTGGATTCATAAATAAATGAAACTGTATGAATCCATTATCTGGCTGCCAATGTCACTGTTAAAAGTATACGTTTAGGGGAGGAGGAACCTCTGAAGGTGCTTTGAGGAACCTTCCAGGAAAGGTTTTTAGAAGAAAATAGTAAATTAAAGGTTCCTCAAAGCACCTTAATAAGTTCCTCCACAGTTCACACTTGTCACATATTGAAATTCTCGGAATGTCCAAATATTTGTGGACAGATGTGGACACATGTAGACACACCGCTTGTCTAGTTGTCTAGCTTGTCTAGTTCTACGCCCAGTAGAATAGGACTTTCTGGAGCAGATAAACATGAAGCCATTGGCACCATGCTGCCTAATGCCAGGTGTGGGCTAGAGGGGTATAAAGACCCCCAGCATTAGCAATAAGATGTGGAGCTGTGGAATTGTCCCAGCCAACAGTGGTGTTGTACATATGTTGTTACTGGGACCCAGTTGGCCTTCCCAAATGGGCCTCATCGTTACAGCCACCTTAATCTCACATGGGTCCCATCTTGGCCTCATGTACAGTGTACAACCCAGATGGGGTCCATGTTTAACCCCTTCTGTTTCCCTCATTGACCCTGGTAGGCATCCATATGTAAGGCCAAAATGGAATCCATTAACAAAACGTTCTGGTTCCCAGCTAGGCTAACCATCCACTACCTGCCAGTTAGCTTCCACACAACGTGAGACATGTTAATTTCCAGTCTGAGAGACTATGCTAAATCTTCAGCAAAATCTTCAGAATAAACTAATGAATACCCTTGATTTCGGAAGAAGCAATGCACCAGCAAGTGTCCCAATACTTTTGTCCTAATAGTGTTTGTGCACATTTAGCCATATTTCAAGTTTCCGTATGGGAAAATAAACAGAAAGCAGCACAACCACCTTGTAACTGCAGTTCTTTTGGATGTTATTTAGCTTTTATAGCTTCCTTCATCCTGCTTTGAATTTGAATGAGCAGATGTGGCTATTGACCAGCATATGGCACGCCAGTTTCGCAGATGTGCTGAAGAACATTTCCAAAGCACGTTTCAGAAGAACTGCCAAGTGGTCATCATGGAGGAAGATCCTTTCAAATTGCATTAAACTGCAGAGAGACAGTTCCGTCTCTATGATACTGGTGTATTTGGGACAGTTGGGCTCAACAGTAGGGTATTAGCAACTGTACTGTACACACTCTTTTGAATGTATGCGTATGTGTTTGTGTGTGTGTGTGTGTGTGTGTGTGTGTGTTTGTGTTTGCGTGTGTATGCGTGAGTGTGATTAAATGACTACTAATAAGAAACTAGACACTGTTTTCAGTACAACTACTCGAGTGTCCATGGCCTTCACTTCACATCTGAGAGGACAGTGGACTTAATAACCCTGTGAGGCGTGCCCCCACCTGTCCTGTTTGAGAAGGAGTGCATGGAGGAGGAGAAGAAAGAAAAACAGCCTCACTTTCTGGTTGGCTTCTCCTGAGCAGGAGAAAAGTTATCCTTCAATATCACCTTCACTGGCAGAGCATGGTCACAGGGGTTTAAAGTTAGCAGCGTTACTGTACTCCAGCATTACAATGGGAGCTCGAGTCCCTGCTCAAATATTCATGAGCCTCCACGGCCACACAGCTGTTGCTGCAGCCAACTCCATCTCACTCTCCACAGAACTGCAAGAAGAGCTACTCTGCTCATTGGCTGTGTGTTAGTCTGTTATTTACCTGATGCCTTGTATATACACTCTTACCGATACAGGAGAACCACTAGGAGAATCAACTTAGAAGAACCACATAATAGCGCTTCCATGGTGGATCTTTAAGAGGATTACATATCCTAAATATTTACTGTATTAAATACCTCAATATTTACTATTTACTATATAATATTTGCTTTAGAACAGTGGTTCCCAGACTTAGACCACAGACCTAGAGAACCCCCTGCACATTTTAGTGTTTACCTGGTTCTAGCATACTACCTTCAACTCAAGAAGGCCTTGTTAACTAGCAGATCAGCAGGATCAGGAATTTTGGGGGTAGGCTTAAAAATGCTCTTGATTCTGATTGGCTGCACTGATGTATACTTGGATATATATATATATATATATATATATATATATATATATATATATATATATATACATATATATATATATATATATATATATATATATATATATATATATATATGAACAATGCAAGCTACACTATGTGTCCAAATATTTGTGGACACCCCTCCACTGCCCTTTACATTGCACCCAATGCTGAAACAGAGGTACTGCCAATAGAATAGGACTTTCTAGAGCAGATAAACATGAACTTGTCTGCACCATGCTGCCTAATGCCAGGTGTGGGCTAGAGGGGTATAAAGCCCCCCAGCACTAAGCTGTGGAGCAGTGGAAGAACTGTGTTCTCTGGAATGATGGTGGTGCTCCATCCAATTCCTTTGGGACCTCAGTAACGTTCTTGTCAATAAATGCAATCAATCATATCCTCACAGCAATGCTCCTCTAAAATCTAGTAGAAAGCCTACCTGCCCTGGACAGTAGAGACAGGTACTTCAAAAAAGCAGGATCAACTCATGTTATTACCTTTGATTTCAGAAGAAACAATGAATGAGCAGGCGTCCAAACATGATATGGAACCCGTAAAGACATGGGTGAGTGTAAAGATCCTTTTGCAACTTGGATACTGTAAGAGGGAACTCTGAGAACCTTGGAGCTGGAGCTGGATTCAGGCAGCTTAGAAGGTTAGAAGTTAGAAGATCAGACTTCCCTGTATTTCCAAAATTAGACACTTTATACACAGTAAAAACAGTCAGACATTAATCTAAAACACTGGCATCAAGCAATAACAAGCTATTTCAACAAGCAGCATTATTATAAAGCAGACAATAGGTATTTTTCTGCTCATGGGCTCCCCCTACTGTTAGGAAGTGTAATTCATTTTTACCCCACTGCTGTAAATACAGATTGTGCCATGAACTCCACAAGCTGAGAGATACAGAAGCATTATCTGAAGGTAAAGAGGGGCTTCAGGCATGTTCCCCCTCCACAACAAAACCTCCACATGATGATGTTTAATAAAAAAAATGATAAATAAAGGCACTTCCAGGCCAAGAGCTATTTGGGACCATTATTTCTATTTGTATTTTTATTTCTCTATTTATAAGAGAAACTCAGCTGACGGAATGTGTAAAACAGAAGAAAAAGAAAGTGATAAGAAAGTCACGTTCCAAACCTTCGGGAACTGCAACCAAAAGTAGGCATAATAAGACTGCCAGTGAGGAGCAGCCACTCGCCAAGGATCCAAATATAAAACTGCGCTCACTTCTGTTCCTGTCTTTGCCTCCACCGAGGCACAGTTCAAACACTGAGCTGGAGATCACTGTGCAGTAAACCACACTGCTGCTGTCATACTAAAACCCTGTATTTCCAAAATTAGACACTTTATACACAGCAAAAATAGTCTGGCATCAATCTGAAACACTGGCATCAAACAATAACAAGCTATTTTAACAAGCTGCATTATTATGAAGTAGATAATTACTATTATTTACTCATGGGCTCCCCCTACTGTTAGGAAGTGTAATTAATTTTTACTCCACTGCCGTAAATACAGATAGGGCCATGAACTCCACAAGCTGAGAGATACAGAAGCATTATCTGAAGGTAAAGAGTGAAGCATTTTGCTATTACAGTCAGTGGAGAATGAATGAACAAAATGGATATGAATTATATTATCTGTTATATAATGGTGCAACATCTACATATTTTTTAAACATTTGTCTTTACCAAAAAAATAATAAACAAAAGCCATGTTCTCATCAACAATCATCAATGTTCGCAACATGATCCTAAAATATTTGGACATAGACCCCCAGAAGTACACCCTGAGAAATTCCTAACATTTGTACGAACATATCTGTATATATTTTACGATTCACATGGAGCTCCTGTCCACTGGTGGCGCTGTTTTACACCACAGCATTCTGATTTCCTCCATTACGGAGGAACGTAATTGGCCGTGCTCTCTTCAGGTGGGTAGATGGCGCTCTTTTCCCTTATCACTCTTGAAGTGATGTTGGCCGGCACAGACCTCTGGTGCGGTGGAGCTGGGCACCTGGTGCTTTCCTCCGAGCGTGTCAGCTGCACATCAGTGCCACATCATTTTAATACCCTTGATTTCAGAAGAAACAATGAATGAGCAGGTGTCCAAACATGATATGGAACCTGTAAAGACATGGGTGAGTGTGAAGATCCTTTTGCAACTTGAATACTGTAAGAGGGAACTCTGAGAACTCTGAGAGACCGAGGTAAAGGGAAGAAATGGGGTGGTGGACATGGAAAGAAAAGGTGGGACACTAGAAGACATTAGGTTGAGAGAAGGAGCAGCTTCAGGCAGTTCTTTCTCCCAAAATTCAGTTGTTTCATAACTCCACTTCATGTCAATCCCAGCCATCTTAAGGCCCTAGCACTCAACTGGTCAACCTGGCTAATCGTCTGTATCAGGGCAGCAGAACCAATAAACACCATCTTTCTGCAGATGAGGACTGTAAGACGGGCCCAACGAAACCAGCGGGCAGCTGGTATCACCCTAACATCACTTTCTCCAGCAGTGGTCGAGTGTGTGGCTCTAGAATCGGCCTTCAGAGTCACATGAAATGGCATCAACGCCAATTGGCGTTAACTCCCCCGACCCATTCCCACCCCCTACACCTGGAGCAAGTGTCATCATCGGACATATTGGACAGGTAGAAGTGTAATTGGCTGGTAATTGTGCAGCTCATATTCAGACCCAGATAAAACTAGCCCTTTGTCCATGTTGGAGAGAACTACCAGACTCCTATTGGCTGCACTGATACTCGACCAGCATATTATTTAAAAACTTAATACTTTGAATGACCCTACCTGTCTGAATGGTGGACCTTACGTCTGCGCCACGCATCCCACTGATAATAATGTGTTTGATAGAGCAGTGGTTCATTTTGTGGGTTCATTGTGAAAGCACTGTACCTCTATGTGCTCCTACCTGTGTAACATGATTCAAATGAAAGTCACTCTGGATAAAAGCTTCAGCCAAATACCATAAAGGCAATGAACTCAATACACAGTTGGGCAGCTAGCCTTTTCAACAGGTGTTAAAAAGCAAGATAAAAAACAATAGACTTGCAAGATTTTGATAGGGCCCATGATATTGTCTCACACACTGCATGAACAGTTGAACAAAGCACATGTAACTGGACACCTGCAATATCCCTCTCTGACCTCTCTCCTCCTCTGTGTCGTGGAGAGCTTGCCAAAGCACCGTCCATCACCAACATCCCTGATATCCGAGACTCGCAAATTAAAGTTTGAGTGCTCAAACCTACCAGATGGTTGTTTGCTGGGTGTATTAGAGATGGCAGTAAGTCTTGTAAGTCATTGGGATTCGGGACATGCAAGGGAGAGACACAAAAGCAAAGGCCAACTGGACCTGGCATTTTCTGCAGACTGATGCCATTGATTTTGACCATACATTCTCTCTCCTGTGTTGGTGGTAGTGTGTTTGATTTACATGCTGTGCGTTCGTAGCCTTGGGAACAGATGTTGTGTCTTTACAGTACAAAGGTCAGTGTTGCGTAATGAGCATACACGAGACAGGGAGATTACACAGCGGAACTAAACGCAGGGAAATCCACACAGAGCGTGATTACTCGCAGATTAACATGCGTCTCTCCCGGAGGGGGCCGAGCCCGGCTCGCTCCATTGTGTCTGTATGGGAAAGGACTGAAGTTCTTCAATGCAGAGTGCATGATTCAGTTCATTCAACTGGAAGAATATCTATATAGTTCATAGTCATAATACATTACATAATGCACTATATGGACGAAAGTATTGGGACACGTATGCATTATACCTACAGGAGCTTTTATGACATCCCATTCTAAACCCATAGGAATTAATATGGAGTTGGCCCCCCTTTGCTCTCAGCTTTACCAGCAATGGAGCTGGAGCTCTGGAGCTCTGCAGTTATTGAGTCAGTTGGAGGCTTTTCTGCACTCTGCTCTGAGCTCAGCACTCGGCCCTGACCCCGCTCTGTAACTTTACGTGGTCTGACAGACACTCGGTGGCTGAGCTGCTCTCTGTGGTTCCTCTAAACGCTTCCACTGTTCAATAATAATACCACTCACAGCTGACGGAGGAAGATCTAGGAGGGAGGAAATTTGAAATTTCACCAGCTGGCTTGTTGTTGTTGCAGCGGTGAGGCAGGTATTGGGGGGCGTTCCCAGTATGCAGTGGTCAGTACCTACCAAAAGTGTTTCAATAAAGGACAACCAGTGAACCGGTGGCAGGGCCATGGGCGCCCAAGGCTTATTGGTGTGATGGATGGAGGTCCACCTCCCAACCTACAGGACTTTTAAAGGATCTTCTGCTAACAACTTGGTGCCAGATATTACACTAGGACACCTACAGAGGTCTTGTGGAGTCCTTGCCTCAACGGGTCAGAGCTGTTATGGTGGAACAAGAAGGACCTCCATAATATGAGGCAGGTGGTCTAAAGTGCTAGACCTTCCTCCATCATTCTGAAACTTGTTGCTTGAGAAGACTTGAATAGGCTGACCGAGTTAAATTCATCTCATCAAAAGCCAAAGTCTCACAGTAAGAAAACGTGTGGAAGAAGGATCACAGATACACTGAAAATACCACCAACCGAGTGTAGCCCATCTGTTGGTATGCGCAATTTGTCAGCAACCCTCTACACCATTCATCTTGAGTCAGTTTTGTCTCCTTTCTGTCTCTTAGTCTCTCTCTTACTGCACCTTTTCCTCTCGAGGACTCTGTGCTCTGTGTCCGCGGCAGTTTGTGAGTCGACCAAGTCAGTGTCATCAGAGGTGTCTGATGAATTGTGTGTATTAGTTCTACTCCTGTTCTTCTATAGAAGTCTCTGAAGCAGTGGTGTGAGTGAAATAGCCTCAAGAGTGGTGTGTGTGTGTGAGGTGGGCTGGATGGTATTATTATTATTATAGTGTTCTGTGGAATAGAATCCTGATGGCACGGTGACCTTCAGCTCCCCAATCAGAGAGTCACAGTATACACTGCTCCCAAACTGCAGACAGAAGAGGTACAGAGGAGTCCCACCTCAGAACACTCTGCTGGTGTTTGGCTTTAGGGTAAAACCTGCCGGTTTCATCATGTTTCTGCATGTTCCTCTAGATGTTTATAGACTGATGGACACTAAATCGATTGGTCACTATTGGTCAACCTGCTATGGATATGTGTCAGTAGTTTGTTGGTTATTAGACCCCTTTTTTTAGACCCCTATGTGAATCTAAATATTGGGCAGAAAGTAAACAGTCACTCATTGAAGTTGAAGTTTTGGAAAGACCCAATTCGGATGGCTAGACAACTGGGTCAGAGCATCTCCAAAACATCAGGCAGGGCCTGTGGGTGTTCCTCTTAAGCAGTGATCAGTACCTACCAAAGGTGCCAAACTGGTGAACCAGACTCACAACTTCTCACAAGGATCTGCTGCTCATGTCTTGCTCATGTCTGCTGCACAAGTCAGCTGTCACAGAGAGCAGCTCAGCCATGGAGTGTCTGTCAGACCACGTAAAGTTACAGAGCGGGGTCCGGGCTGAGCGCTGAGTTCAGAGCAGAGTGCAGAAAAGCCTCCAACTGACTCAGTAACTGCAGAGCTCCAGACCTGCTGCTGCTGTTAGAGCTGCTGTTAAAGGGGGACCAGCTCCATATTAATGCCTATGGGTTTAGAATGGGATGCCATAAAAGCTCCTGTAGGTCTAATGTGTGGGGGTCCCAGTACTATATGTACTCAATATAGTGTAAATTCAATTGTGTAGACTTTTGGTTTCATAAAGAACAATGTGCCTCATTTTACAATCACTCTTAAAATCTTCTTTAAATCCACTTATGCAGTTCTTACGAAGAGTTCACGAAATTCCAGAACATTCTCAGGAAGATACTGAAGAATGAAGCCCAAATTTGTAAGAAAGTGAGAGTTTTACATTGAGTGAAATTTCTTTAGACCTTTAAAAGGTTCTTCACACTCAAATGTGGATGATGGCTACTTATGGAACCAATAGTGGTTCTTCTATGGCATTGCTCAAAGAACCATTGAAGCACCTTTGCATTTATGAGTGTGACGAAGGAACGTGGGTGGAGGTAAAAAATGTAGTAAGAGAGCAGTTTTATTCATATAGTTTTCTCATTTACGTGGGCAGAAAAGCTGTCTGCAATGGCATCACGAATCTGTACCACACAGCTCGTAAAGTAGTGAGAGAACTGTGTGAATCGGACACGTCCATAAATGTGTGCCAGCTTTCCAAACACCCACCTCTTTACATTCATACAGAACGTCTGTGGTTATATAATGTCTATTGTGCTTCACTGCTATGGAAACACGAATCGTGCTGCGGATTCATGAACTTATCACAAAACAAACAGTCCCGACTCCCGAAGCCAGTTCAGCTCATCTTCACTGCACCTGCTCAGGGTAAGGGTGTATGCTTGTTTACCTGCACTTTGTGGCTTTACGGCTTCCCCTGGCTTCGCCCTGATGTCAAAGACAAGTGCTTATTTGTGAGCTGATGAACTTTGATAAAGAGTAGCGGGATTCCGCCGTGCTCACTGCTTGGTGATGGTATCAGCACAGACACGTTGCATGGAGTCCTCTCAAAGGACCCAACAAGACTGCCAGCCTAGATAAAGCCAAAAGCCAAAAGCTTTTTCTAGAACAACAGGCACATCGAGAACAAATCTAAATTATTTCTCAGCAACAGGAGCTCAAAATACCACAAAATGTTGTCTGGAATAATAATGTGCCAGTGGTCTGATGCAACCGAGCGTCTGTTTAGCATGTATTTGACTGGCAATGCTGCTGTAGAAGTGGGCCACATCTTAGCTGTGTCTACTTTACTAAAGAATGAGAATTAGAAACGCACTTTATGGCTATAACACAGCATTGAACCCATCTGTGGCAGTGAACACACACACACACACAATCACTCACTAGAGATTAGGGACATGCCTAGAGCAATGGGCAGCCACCTTAACTCCCACAGAGCAATTAGGGGGTTAGGTGCAGGGCTCAAGGGAGAAAGCACTGTTCCTTTACTTCCTTTCCCCCCAAATTCCTGCTGGTCCAGGGGATCAAACCAGTGGCCGTCCAGCCCTAAACATATTTCGGTACATACACAATATGTTCAGATGTTTGTGGACACCCATGCTACTTTAATTTGCACCCATGGGTAACACAGATGTGCAAATGCACAAATACACCGTCTGTCTCGTCCCTGAAGAGAAGTACTGGAAACAGGATAAGACTCTAGAGCAGATGAACCAAACATGAACCAATTGGCATTATAAATAATGCCACGTGTGGCCTAGAGAGGTATAAAGCCCTCCAGCATTGAGCTGTGGAGCAGTGGAACTGTGTTCTCTAGAATGATGGATGCTGCTCCGTCCAATAGTTTTAGGATTGTTGAGGATGTGGTGGGGTGGTAATCACTCAACACCCTGACCTCACTAATGCTCTGGTTGATGAATGCAACCATATCCTCACAGCAATGCCCCTCCAAAATCTTCATAAGAATAGATGATTTAGCAGGTGTCCCAATACTTTTGTCCATTGAGTGTAAAATAAAGTTTTATGTAGCAAACCCATATTTGTAGACATTTTCCAACCTCTTATTATCTGTTCCTAAAATCTCTTCATATCGAATTCTTTTGATTTCCTAATATGAGAGTAATCAGATTCTCGAACTGCCAGTGAATCATTCTGCAGGGCTTAAGGAGGCCATCGGTTCCCATCTTTATTCCTATCTAATTCAAACTGAGATGAAAGACTCACATGAAAAAGTACCCAAGCGTTAGTCATTGCATTGCTAAAGATCAGGAAAGACTTCTGTACGTGTGTTTCTGCTAAAGAGAAGAAAATACCCTCGCTGCTCTGTCGACTAAGGCCTTTCATCCACTAACGTACCACACACACATAGAAGCACACGCCAGCATATGAGTCTATTCTCAGAATCCAAAGAGCAAAGCTAACTGCAGGAAGTTCACTCAATGATTCAGGTCAGCTGAAAGGTTTGAAGTGTGTCTGCGGAAGAAAAAGCTATTACCTAAAAAGTGTCAAAAGGATATTTCATAGATTGTGTGTAATTTTTAGATTCTGTCACAGTATTCCTGCCTGATTTATCAAGATATGTAACTAAAATGAACCGTTTTAGAAGATATGCTGCAGATAATATTGGTTATTTAGTTCTAGTCTTTCAGTAGGCATTAGATGAACGCTACACTTCCCTGTGAAACGATTAAAATGTTTCGTAAAATTAACCACATTTAAATATGGGAGAATTGTATGTTGTACGTATTATAAAATAATAGCATTTTTGTGAGATCTAAGTGTATTCTGATAAAGGGAGATAAATGGTTGATAGTCAGAGGTGCTGCCAGCTATTTCAGGCCCCATGTGAAGAAATTACACTTGGCCCCAGGGCTCTAACAATTATGCGAAAATACTCAATTAATACACTTTTGGGCCTCTGTCAGTCACCCCCTCAGTGCCCCTGGTTGTACTATGAGACTCTATGAGGCCCAGATCTACTGACACTGTGATGGCTAGACATCTAGGTTAGATCACCTCAAAACATCAGGAAGATCTAGTGGAGTGTTCCAGGTACCTACCAAAAGTGCTCCAAGAAAGAACAACCAGCGAACCGGCTACTGGTTTGTGGGCGCCCAAGACTCTGATTGATTAGATCCATGAAGGCCCGGAGTTCTGCTGCTAACATCTTGGGGTGTAATGTCTATCTTGCATTCTACAGGACACTTCAGAGGTCTTGTGGAGTCCATGCCTCAATGGGTAAGACTTATTTTGGCAGCACCAGGGGGACCTATGCCAGCCTTTCCTTCAAAATATTGTGGTTGTAATACTGCAGCATTACAGCCTCAGCTCTTTGAAGGCTTTATAAAGGTCTCCAACACTAGCCTGCCTGCTGCACTGATTCCTAATCATGTTCTTGTAATTATAGCAGAATGATGGCACTGCCGGGTTGAGATTTGAGCTTGGCAGGTAGTTTATCTCGCTCAGCTCAGCTAGAGAATAGCGCTTTCCGTTTAGCCTGAAACTCAGAGTTCAACATGGTGCCCAGGAAAAATGAGAAGTCATGCAGAAAGGGCAGAGGGAACAACACGCCAATCACTCAGCGCTGTCATCCACATGCTTCTCAACATCAGCTAAAAATAACCGTTTAAGGAAGACAGAATGGCTGAAAGTGACAAATTCGATGTGATAAGGCTACGTGAGATAGAAAGGGACGTAAACCGACAGTATGTTGGGCCGCGTTTCACAGTTCCCAGGCTGCTCTGGATTCATGACTCATGGTTCATGGCTGGTTCAGGATGTACAACATGTACCACTGATACACTATGTGTCCACATGTTGTGTTTATGGACACAACCTCTAATTAATGCTTTCAGTTGCACCCATTGCTGACACAGATGTGCAAATGCACATACACACAGCTTGTCTAGTCCCTGTAGAGAAGTACTGCCAATAGAATAGAACTCTCCAGAGCAGAAACATATGAACCTACTGGCACCATGCTGCCTAATGCCAGGCTAAAAAGGTATAAAGACTGAGTTGTGGAACATTGGAACTGTGTTTGGGAGATGGGGGATGAGTTGGGTTGGTGATCATCCAACATCCTGACCATTTATTATTGCTTTTGTCGCTGAATGCAATCAAATCCTCACAGCAAAGCCCCCAAATCTAGTAGAAAGCCTTGTTCCAAGGTCAGTAGAGACAGAATAAACTCTTTTTAATACCGTTGTGAATGAGCAGGTGTCCCAATACTTTCGCCCATACATTGTATGTGAGATTGAAAGGGTTGTAAACTGACAGTATGTTGAATGTTCATGCCACAAGGAACTAGCAAAAGCCCAGATCCGGTGGATGTTGATGTATTAAGATAACATACTACCACCATGTCAGCCAGTGTCACTGCAGGGCTAAGAATGACCCACCACCCAAATACTGCCTGTGGGTTCCTGACCACTGAAGAACAACCTGGGTGAAAGGAGGCTAACTAATAAAGTATGTAGAGAAACAGATGGATACAGTCTGGAATTGTAGTAAGTGGTAAGTCTTATATGGTGTGGAGTGGAGCTGATAGACAGGGAGGTGGTGTTAATGTAATGGCTGATTGGTGCAGAATTTTTAGTTGAATGTATGCTAGGAAAGCATCTAAAGTGACCTATTCAAATGAAGTGTTAAAATCAATGCAGATTGGAGAACAGTGATGCAGTATTCCACATTACAATGAATCATCAAAGCTGAACTTCAGAAACTAAGCGAGTTCAGAAGGTGGAATGTACTGGCAGTTTATGGCGAGGCATTATCTGTGATTCGCTTGGGTGAGTGCTCCACTCAGAAATGAAATGCATTATTTCCATTGTAGACTGGCATCCATATTGCTCATTATGAGGCCCATTTGCAGGCTGATATTAAGGAGAGCAGGCAGAGGAAGGACAAGACTGAATAAACACAGACCTGCAGGTCCTGCCAAGCTGAGACTTGAATAGTAACATCAACATACATCCACACTTTACAAACCATTTACTAGTCTCAGCGTAGATTCAGATGTACTCAATATGCTGTAGATCTATGAATCCTATTTGATCAGATGTTCCTCTAATACAGTGTTAAATCACCCAGAAAATCGATGAGACTAAACTATTAGGTTGTCAGCATCTTTTGCTAACAATGAGCACAACCTCAGCCAAGTTTGAGAAATTAAAGTTTTCTCTTAGCCTGAGGGAGGACATGCTTAAACTTGTACGGTCAAATCCTCTGGCAGCTTAATTTCTCCTAGTGCAGATCAGCCATTCTGGAGAGCTCAGACCCAGACACCATTCACTTTGTGGACAAAAGTATTGGGACACCTGCGTATTTATTGTTTCTTCTGAAATCAAGGATATTAAAAAGTAATTGTCTCTACCGTACAGAGTAGAAGGCATTCTACTAGATTTTGGATTGCTGCAAGGATTTGATTGCATTCAGAAACAAATATTCAGTATTCAATGGAGCACCGCCATTATTTCCACAGTTCCACAGCTCAATGCCCCTTTACCCCTCGACCCCACACCAGGCTTTAGGCATGGTTCATGTTCAGCTGCTCCCGAGAGTCCTATTCTATTGGCAGTACTTCTATGCAGGGACTAGACAAGCCGTGTGTGAGTGCCTTTGCAGAAATGTGTGCAACTTAAAGTAGCAGAATGCATTCATTAGAAGGGTGTCAATAAATATTTGGACATAGGGTGACTGAGATCACTACCTGTGCTCATTAATCTTCCTGTGGCTGAATGCAATCAATTCCTCAGAGCAATGTTTTAACATCCAGTTTAAAGCCTTGTCAGAAGACTGCAGCAAAAGCAGGACAATCTCGAGTATTGCCACTGATTTCAGAAGAAATGGCGGGTGATCACTGCTATGCTTCTTTCTGCTGGCCAGTTAAACTGAATTTGGAAAATTGAGGAAACATCTGGTCTGAATTAACTGGTGCTGATTATGGTAAAGAGCTGGCTCTGGTTCCAATCCCCAGCATATAATGAATATTACCTTGTGTTTTTTCTTAAAAATTGTATTACAGGGACATGAAACCTTTGCAGGTGCCTATTGCACAGGGCGACTGTGGAACGGCAGTGCAATTTGGAGAAGAAGACCATGCTCCAAATAAGAGATGATAATTTTCATCTGGTGGAGGAGGTGTGGTGGGAGTTAGCGCGTGCCTAGAATCTCACAGTGCATTTGTAAATCGCGGCCCACCAAATCCAGATTCCTTGCAGATGTCCTTGCAGAATTCATATCAGCTTCGCTCATCAAGGTTATTGAATGTGTTACTGATTGCACATCAGAAAATATGCAGCATGTGACTAAAAACAAAAACAGCCCCCCAAAAAAAAGCTTACACAAGTACTCATGGCATTTATTGGACTAAAAGGAAACAGATTTCTACATTGGTTTCCATCTCCAAAGTACAGAATACACTACACTTACATTAGTATGGAGGTCATAATATGAGTGCTGAGGATCAAGGCCTTGTTTCAGTTCAGTGGTTCTTTGGGGAACTGGTTTGTGTTTGCAAATGTCACTAATTCAAAGACTTGCCGCTCAGTCTATGCAGATTTGATCGTAAGGCTTCGATGACGGTCTGTACACTCAGTGGTCCGAAAACCTATAAACACTACACACCAACATCAACATACTGTATTTCCAGTTCACACTAACAAGTCACCTAAACCGCTACCAAACACCAACTACAATAATTTAATATAAAATAATAATGATAAATACTCAGAGGATGTGCGCAGAACTTGTGAGCCTCTCTTTGCGAGCAGGGATTTGGAGAATGAACAGTGCTTGCTCTTTTGGAAG
The DNA here is from genome assembly GCF_030463535.1 of Salminus brasiliensis. Taxonomy (NCBI): domain Eukaryota; kingdom Metazoa; phylum Chordata; class Actinopteri; order Characiformes; family Bryconidae; genus Salminus; species Salminus brasiliensis. Next base: position 4,896,357 of record NC_132890.1, read on the forward strand.
TGATGAGTCATCCTATTCAGGAGGAAAGGATTGTTCTGGGATCCTGAATTCAGGCTGTCAAGCAAGGAGAAGTTATTCTGTGGCTTCTCGCGTGACAGCTCATGTCGGCGCAAACGGAAGCAGTGCCTGCCCATGTTTGTCACTGTGTGAAATGAAACAGTGTGGTCATTTCGTTTCTGTTATCTCCTTGCAGAATGCCACCCAACCTCCTCCCCGGGAGAAGATGCTATATGTCGCTGTATGAGTGACCATGAGCAGCATGTGTGATGTTCCTCACTTCAACACCACTTCAACTTTACCACCAAGCACAAAGATACACATGTACATCAACTCTTCTCCATCTTCTACAGTCTAACACATTCCAAATCAAAGACTGAGGACCAGATTTCCAGATACAGTCTGAAGTTCAGTCTAATGGTACCCTCTTAACATTAAAGGTCCCTTAAAGCAACACTATGAAAAATTGGTATTTCTTGCTCCTGGGCTTCTCCTATAGTCGGGATGTGTAATTCGCCCTATGAGCCACCCCTAAAGGACACGTTATTCTGGACAAGCCGAGAGATACAGGATACAGAGTCATCACTGAAAGTGAAAGAAGCATGTGTACTGATGTGGAACTGATGTTGGAGGTTCTTTAGTTTGAAACTGCAGAGGAAACGTTTAAGATGCTTTGAGGAACCTCCTTTTCTTGAAGGTTCCTCAAAGCATCTTAAGAGGTTCCTCCGCAGTTTCAAATTGAAGAACCTACAAAAGGATTTTACACAAATACGACTGGGTTACACAGCATGACTCAGTTCCCATAAGCATTATCCTGACCGCTACTCCAAAGTTACATACTGCAGTTAGCAGTGTGCTAAGCCCAGAGTCACAACGACAGTGATGCTATTCTCCCTATTACAGATCAGTGGAACACAATGATTTTGACGCTGTTATTTTAAGGTAATAATGCTACATAGTGTTGCTTTAATGGTTAATGGTTCTTGGCTTGTTTGCAAGGATCTAGGAAACTGAGCAAGTTCTTCACCCTCAAACATCTCATTCCACTTAAAGGATCTTTAGGGAACCAAAAAAGTGGGTTTTCCTTGGAATCGCTCCAAAGAACCTCTTCTGAGACCTTTATTTGCAAGAGTGTGTCTGGAAATCCGTCCTTTCTGTACATGATACCACTAGAACTCAGACGTTACTCAGGTGCTTTTACAATTTTTCGCTCGTATTACAACATAAAGGGCATAAAAGTATGTCTGAAGATTAGCTGAAAGCATGAGTGCAACCCTTTAGTCTGTAGAATCAGTTCAGGGCATTTTTTCTTCTCTTCCCACAAGATCATCAGCGGTCCCTTGTGTGTCTGGGCGCCCGGTTTTTCCCGTGGCGCTCGCCCCCGTGGGAGAAACGCCACTTTGGCGGCAGGCCTTTGAGCTTCTTCCTCTTTCTGTCGGAAGCGCACCACACTCTCTCGCAGTACTGCTCCACCCGCTGGAAGTTACTGTAGCCTATCAGCTGCATGAAGTCTTTGTACCAGAGCTTGGTGGCAGTAGGGGATGAGGGCAGGCTGGGAAAAGGGCAGGGTGAGGATCTGAACTGGACCTCCCTCTCTTCATGTTCCCCTCGATGGAACAGGCTCTCCACTCGTTCCTCCTCGAGGACTTCCAGAGTGACCCTCGCCACAGTCTGGACAAAGCCGTGCTCTTCTGACTGGCACATGTACACTCCGGCATCCGACTTCTTTGTCGTCAGAAACAATAGACCGTGAGGTGTCTGAATGACATGCTCGTCACCTTTTACCTGAGAGACAAGGATAGGCAGAGAGAGAGAGAGAGAGAGAGAGAGAGAGAGAGAGAGATAAGCAATAATTTAAAACAATAAGCAGCACCATATCAGCTTATATGAAGGCATCTGAGGCCAGTCCGTGCCTCGAATGCTCAGATCTACTGTGGCACAAGGTGGACTTACTCAATATCAGGCATTACTGTTATGGCTGATTGGTGTCCAAATGTTTGTGGACACTCCTTCTAATTAATGCATTCAGCTCCTTTAAGTTGCACCCATTGCTGACACAGATGAGCAAATGAGCAAACACAGCTTGTCTACTCCCTGTAGAGAAGTACTGCCTAATGCCAGGTGTGAGCTAAAGGGCTATAAAGCCCCCCAGCATTGAGCTGTGGAGCAGTGGAAGAACTGTGTTCTCTGGAACGATGGTGCTCCATCCAATACTTTTGGGATGAGGTGGGGGTCCAACGTCCTGAACTCACTAATACTCACAGAAATTCTCCAAATTCTAGTAGAAAGACTTCCCTGGACAGTACTCCAACAAAAGCAGGATGAAGTCTTTTTTAATACCCTTGATTGTCCAAATACTTTTATCCATATACCATACAACATGTGTTGTGGTGTTAGTCATCCTCTATCCCTTTTCATTGGTTTCTCACCACAGGATCCCTTGGCTGGCTATTTTAGGTTTGCTGACTATTCTAAACCCTGAGGTGTCACTGAGGTGTGTATAAGCACCAGAAACACTGCTGCACCTGATCTGCTTGGACCTGCACAACATGCAGTAGCCTGCCACTACATGCCCAGTGATGGTTTATGATGATCCCTTGATGGATGGGGTAGAAGGGGGGCTGATGAACTGGGCAGCAACAGGTGAGCTACATTTATCAATTCTACCTCTACTGTGTATGGTAGATATATTGTATCTGACCACAGATAATAAGTATAGGAACAACATGAGGTTCCATAAAGTCTATTAGAATGCCCTCTAACACCATCTTCTGGAATAGATGGTATACATTGCTGTATATGTACCAAACAATGAGCCCCAGAATTCGAAAGGCAATCTAGGAAATGTTCCCCATTGAAATTGCAGTTTAGCATAATGGTACCCTCTATAACTGTCCCTTAAGCCCAACACTGTGGATATTTGATGATAACTCACACTGCATGTCTGAATTGTTTGCTATGTACGGACAAAACCTGCATTTTTTATTTGCTCATACTTTACAAACGTTGTTGGTCTGGTCCGTCTGACATGCTATGATGTGAATATGGCACCTTGTTTATGAAATGAGCATAGCTTTGATCACTTGTGCCATGTTGTGTGTTGAAATTCCATCAGACTCCTCAGACTGTGAGAAGAGTTTCCAACATTTCTGACATGTCAGAAATCTATCCACTCCACATCAGACTGCTCACTTAAAGCTTTTTTGGGCAATTAATCAGGCATCGCTTCCCATCTCACACCACATGTCAAACATCAGCCAATTAAATATAAAAAATTTCCAGATTCTGAAATTCAGCTGGCTACAACCAAATTGGGTTTAAAAAGGGGATGAAATCAAACAGTGAATGCCTGGCTTGAATGCAAAGATCTAGGGAGTTAAGCAAGGGGGTTAAGGGGTAAAGCTTATTGCTCACTGGCGGGTCGAACTTCTATTACCAAAGATTAGTTTGTACACCAGCTTGTACAGAAGTCCCTGTAGTAAGAATAATAGTAGTATAATAATAGTAGAATAATATGCCTTAGTGTGTAATAAGCCTTGAAGTGGTTTCCTAAGTGTACAGTTAGTTACTGTGCACCCCCTGTATCTGGCAGATGCAGCTAGCTATAGCCAATAATTGTAGGAACAATGGAGATTTCCATATTACCCAGCCTACATGCTCATGTGGGGCTGACATGCTACATGGGTGGAATGTGGCTAGGTGGGTTCCAGGTAGGCACAAACTCCGGGTGGGTTTGTACATACTTTAGCAAGTTCATGTGGGGCCATTGTCAGAGAGTCATTTTTTATCTGCCCATGAGGGGGCGCTCGTA